>NC_133309.1:10592644-10657601 GCF_012295235.1 Primulina huaijiensis | reverse complement strand
CGCAACTAACTTATTAAATCATATATTTCATTTAGGCAATAGCGTGGCTCTGCCGGTTGTTCTAAATGAAATATAATGATTTAATTTAACATTTATTTTATGCAGTTATATATTTATATAGTTATATATATAATCATAGGTACCATATATAAAATATCGGTGAATTCGGTATTTTTTATAGTGGGAACTATATTATATTAGGTGTGTGTTTAAATATTTAATTTTCTTGGAACCATTATTTATGGTGGTTTCCTTTGTTTTACTTTTAGTTAAACAATATTGCATAAACCAAGAATAAATCCTCGAGCCTTGACAAAATTTATAATTTGTAAACTTCGTTCTTGCATTTGGTAATCTATAAATTAATAAATTTAAACTTAAAATAACCTCTCTGTGGATCGATCTCGTACTTACGAAATATATTACTTGCAAACAACCTACACTTGGGTGAATTATAATTTAAGTAGTAGCACAAGGCAGTCACGTGAAGGAGTGGGAAAGAATTGAAGGTAAAAAGTCCCAAAGAGAGTGGAAAGTGAGAAGACAGTTGAAAAAGGTTAAACTGAGGGATCCAAAGTTGAAGTTGAAGTTGAACAACCTCCAGTATTTAAGCCAACTCTTCCGTACCCTCAGAGGTTCAAAAAGATGAATTTGGATGATCAGTTTGCAAAATTCTTAGAGATTTTTAAAAAGATACACATCAACATACCATTTGATGATGCTTTGCTGTGAAGCTGACTGAGGAATGTAGCGCTATTCTGCAAAAGAAGCTACCACAAAAATTAAAAGATCCAGGGAGTTTTACTATTCCTTGCTTTATTGGTGGTTCTAAATGTAGTATAGCTTTATGTGATTTAGGAACAAGTATTAATTTTATGTCATTTTCTATTTACAGGGAATTGGAGCTTGGAGAGGTCAAACCAACCACTATCACCTTACAGCTTGCAGACAGAAGTCTCGCGTATCCACATGGAATCGTTGAGGATGTACTGGTAAAAGTAGATAAATTTATTTTTCCTGCTGATTTTGTGATTTTAGATATGGAAGAAGATCGTGATACCCCATTAATCTTTGGAAGACCTTTTCTAGCGACTGGAAGGGAATTGATAGATGTGCATAAGGGTGAACTCACCTTGAGAGTTGGTGGAGAAGAAGTTATTTTTAATATCTATCAAGCCATGAAGGGATCAAATGAGGTAAGTACTTGTAAAAGCATCGACTTTATAGACTCGTGTATGTCTCTTGATTGTACATGAACTAGAGATCCTTTGGAGATCTGTTTGATAGGTGCTACAAGAACTGTTGATGAAGATGATTGAGAAGTGAAAGAGCAACTTTTGGCTCTTGAAGGATCACAGAAAGAAAAGAAGACGGATGCACCGCTGGAGGAATTGGAGTTACATGAGCAAACAAAGGTAATACCTCCTTCCCCTAATTTGAAGGAACTGCCAAGCCACTTTTGCTATGCATTTTTAGGTGAGAAGTCGACATATCCAGTAATCATCTCTCCCTCTCTTACATATGCTGAAAAAGAGAAACTATTGAGAGTGTTGAGGAAATATAAAAATGAGTTAGGATGGTCAATTTCTGATATGATGGGAATTAGCCCTACTATATGCATGTATAAAATTTTAATGGAGGAGTCATATACTCCTTATGTGGATCATCAGAGGAGGTTGAATCCAGCGATGAAGGAAGTTGTAAAAAGTGAGGTGCTAAAATTGTTAAATGCTAGTGTAATTTATGCCATTTCTGACAGTAGTTGGGTGTCTCCTCTGCAAGTTGTGCCTAAAAAGGGTGGAATAACTGTGGTTAGAAACGAAAATGATGAACTAATATCTACTCGTACTGTAACTAGCTGGCGAGTATGTATTGATTATAGAAAGTTGAACAATGCCACACGTAAAGATCATTTTCAACTGCCTTTTATTGATTAAATGCTTGATAGACTTGCTGGTTATTGTCATTATTGCTTTTTAGACGGTTATTCAGGTTATAACCACATTGCTATAGAGCCAGAAGATCAGGAGAAGACTACTTTCACGTGTCCTTATGGCACGTTTTCTTTTAGGAGAATGCCTTTTGGGCTATGCAATGCCCCTGCTACTTTTCAAAGGTGCATGATGGCCATATTTGCATATATGGTGGAGGAAATAATGGAAGTCTTCATGGATGACTTTTCGGTATTTGGTTCTTCGTTTGATCATTGTTTACACAACTTATCCCTTGTTTTGCATAGATGCCAAGAAAAGAACTTAGTTCTTAACTGGGAGAAATGTCACTTTATTGTCCAAGAGGGCATTGTTCTTGGACATAAAGTGCCTTCTAGGGGATTAGAGGTAGATAGAGCCAAGGTGGTTGCAATCGAAAAACTTCCCTTACCAAAGAACATCAAATGAATAAGGAGCTTCGTAGGACATGCAGGGTTTTATCGTAGATTTATTAAAGATTTTTCTAAGATCACTAAACCTTTGTGTAATTTACTTGAAAAAGAGTCTACTTTTGTATTTGATGATGATTGTTTGCAGGCGTTTGAGAAGATAAAGAAGGCATTAGTGACTAAACCAATTATGATAGCACCAGACTGGAAAGAGCCCTTTGAGCTAATGTGTGATGCAAGTGATTATGCAGTGGGCACTGTCTTAGGCCAAAGAATGGAAAAGATGTTTAGGGCAATTTACTACCCAAGCCGCACAGTGGATGCCGCACAGCAAAATTACACTACGACTAAGAAGGAGATGCTTGCAGTAGTGTTTGCTTTCGACAAATTCAGGCCATATTTGATCGGCACAAAGGTAGTTGTTCTTACTGACCATGCATCTATTCGCTACCTATTCGCCAAGAAGGATGCAAAACCACGCTTGATAAGGTGGATTTTGCTATTACAATAATTTGACTTCGAGGTCAAAGATAAGAAAGGAAGTGAAAATCAAGTGGCTAATCACTTGTCAAGACTTGAGCTGGAGGAGACGAAAGAAGAGGGAGCTATACAGGAAACATTTCCGGATGAACAGCTTTTTGAGGTAAATTCTGTACTTCCTTGGTTTGCTGATATTACGAATTTTTCGTCTTGCGGCACCCTTCCTTCAGATTTGAGCTATCATCAGAAAAAGAAGTCCGTCCATGATATCAAGTTCTTTTTTTGGGATGATCCAGTTGTGTACAAGAGGTGTGCTGACCAAGTGATTATAAGATGCGTGGAGGGTGCCGAAGCACATCAAATTCTGGAGAAATGTCATTCTTCACCATATGGTGGACATTTTGGAGCATCACGACCAGCTGCTAAGGTATTGCAATCTTGTTTTTATTGGCCTAGTTTGTTTAAAGATAGTTTTACCTTAGTATAATCATGTGATAGATTCCAGAGGTTAGGAAACATCTCTAGGCGTCACTAATTACCACTAACAAATATTTTGGAAGTAGAACTTTTTAACGTTTGGGGCATAGATTTCATGGGACCCTTTCCCCCTTCTTTCGGTAATTCCTACATTTTATTACCTGTGGATTATGTTTTGAAATGGGTGGAAGCAATCGCCACCAATACTAATGACGCTCGTGTTGTAGCTAAATTCGTGCGTAAGAACATCTTCACCAGGTTTGGAACACAGAGAGCCATCATAAGTGACGAAGGTACGCATTTTTGCAATAAAATTTTCAACTCACTTTTGGCTAAATACAGTGTGAAGCACAAAGTGGCACCATCATATCATCCTCAGTCAAATGGACAAGCTGAAACATCCAACCGAGAGATAAAATTAATACTGGAGAAGACTATCAACACCAACCGGAAGGATTGGGCCATTAAGTTGGAAGATGCATTATGGGCTTATCGGACTGCATTCAAGACGCCTATTGGGATGTCTCCTAGGCGCTAGGATCCCAAGAAATGCGAAGCTAAAGCGCCTAGGCGCTAGGATCCCAACGCCGCAGCGCAAGAAGTTCGAATAGACGAGCGCCTAGGCGCTAGTAATCAGCGCCGCAGCGCCCGATGGGCCGAAGTGTTAGCGCCGCGGCGCTAGTTCGTGTTTTAAAAAAAAGGGGGACCGAGACTTCATTTTTTAGAAACCTAAGAAGCAAGCGCCGCAGCCCTCTCATGCATCACCAACGAAAATCGCATCCCACCATAAATCTTCCACAAATTTTCCTTATAAACACCACAATACACATCCCAAATCATCCTCAAACCAAATCCACCTAAGTTTCTTACTCCTAGAACCTTTTTTGGATCAAAAATTTCTGAAAAAGTTCTTCAACGGGTCGACACCGGGATGGATTGCAGCATATTGTTGTAAAATTATCATAAGGTATGAGTCTTTGGGGTAGTAATTCTTGATTTCAACGCTTGAAATTTGAAATAATTGAGTTTTGAATTACGTACACAAGGTGTTCGATGAATTGTCTGAATGAGTTTATTGTTGAGAATTGTTGGATTGGGAGTATTGCATGTTAGAGGGGATTGTTAATTGATTGATTGGGTTGATATTTTGGGTAATGCATTATTGTATCATTGGTGTGTGAGACGTTGTTGAAAATTGTTGTTGAGCGAGGTTGATCTTGAATTGAAAAATGCTGTCGAAAAAGAAGAGCAAGCAGGGTAAGTCTGGGGATGGTGAGTCGTCTACTGTCAGTTATGATAGACGACGGTTCTGGGATGCCGTTGCTTCTGAAAATTACTCAAAACTACAAGAAAAAAATATGCAGCAAGAGAGAGGAATGAATCAAAGCGCCCAGGGGTGTGAGACACTGGTTCGTGCTAGGCAAATGAATTGGGATGAGTTTGTGAAACCGCCAGCAGACGCAGTGATCTCCCTTGTATGAGAGTTCTATGCCAATCTAAATGTTAAACTTGAGGGTTATCACGTTAAGATTTGGGGGCAGATAGTTGCATTTGATAGCCAAACGATAAACTCCTTGTACTCGATGCCTAATTACGACCCCGATGAGTACACGCTCTTCATGCGAGAGGCATATCCATACGATACAATCATAACAATGCTTTGTGAGCCGGGAACGGTTTGGAAACTCAACAATCAACGAGCCCCGGTCACATTTCCGGCTACGTCTTTGAAGAGGGAGGCCTACATCTGGTACCACTTTGTTGCCTCTCGATTGATGCCATCTGGGCATGTATCCGATGTGACGAAGCCGAAGGCAGCGTTGGTATATTATATCATTACCGGCAAGACAGCGGACGCAGGCCGAGTGATTATACGTCCATTTTACAGGCTGCTCGGGGCACCTCTACTGTTAGCATGCCCCACTCGTCGACGAAAACCGACCTCTGTCATGTAGCGGGGGTTACTTGGGATGACAGTGAGGCACTGTTGCACACAAAAAGAAATATCTCACTCGTTCAGCCCCTACCGAGGGATAAAAGAAGAAGAAAAAGATTACTAGTGGTCCGAGATAGGCTTCAGGAAGTGGAGCACAGTCACAGCCCGTCCCGCAGCCATCACACACACATTAGGCACAGACCGATCGCCACCGTCTCGATGAGGTAGAGCGTAAGATGGATAGACTATTGAGGATGACACGCAAGCACCAGGAGTACGTGTACGATTTTAATCGCGTGCTTGCACAGCATTACCCTGCTACTAGTCCATCGGGGGAGCCATTCCCACAACCACCGACATTTGGACACGCGCCTGCTGAGGATGACGTTGAGAATGATGATGATGAGAAGCCTGAGCTGTCAGGCGAGGATAACGATTCCTGAAGCGCGCTGTATGAGGTACGTGTTCCCATGTTTTTCTTGCCTTACTACTGTACATTGGGGACAATGCACGTACTTAAGTTTGGGGGGGTCTGCTTTCCGCTTTACTTTTGAGTTTAAGTTGCTTTGTCAATTTGTTTTCATTGCATGATTAGTTTGTTAAAAAAAAAACAACAAAAAACTTTTACTTATTTATTGCATGCTATAATAGTTAGGAAGAATCATGGATACGTCATTGTATGGCCGATGATGAAAATGAAATCGTGGTTTTATTGCATATATGTATTCATGATAACTTGGGAGTCACAAATTTTTTGCACTGTCATGTTTGTTGATACTATCGATGCTTAGAGACAATTTACATCCTTGCAATGCTAAATAGACAATAGAGATATGAACTTTAGTATTTCTCACATGACATTAACCGACAACTTTGCTAACACAGAAATGACCTAGGCAATCTTTCTCAATGTCTTTGGGCATGTTTTCATTGCTATTATCATTCGTTAGCCCATTGAGCTTCGAGTAGATTGAGATGCTTGATTTTTTTCTCTTTGCACCTATCTCATATATCATGTTTTATTGAAAAATGCATATGATTGGTTTGTATGAGTTGACTAATGGATTGACGGTAATCTAGAACTTGCTTGAACACTTTTCGAGGAAAAATACGGATAATATGTGACATAAGAATGATTTAGGCAATCTTTGGAACCGTTTAAGCCTTTGAGCCTACCAAATAAACATGAAATATCCCTAGTGTCCCATTTTGAGCCTATTTAAAAATCAAGTGGTGTGTGTCAATGACATACAATTAGCCCCCACTTATATCTATCCTACATCACACAACAACTACCTAATGAAACTTATACACTTATTGCTCTACCTAATTTTGAGAGAAATAAGTTCATTGGTGTTGTAAAAATTCAAGTACTCCTTGAAAAGAAAAAGATAAGAATTACATGTACAAAGAAGAGTTGAAAAAGAGACAAAAAAAAAAGAAGAAAAACAATCAAAGAATGAATCGAAAAGTGGTGAAAAAGAAAAATATGGGAAATGAAAGATATGATCGGGAAGAAAACAATAAAGTGATGATGAATGAAATGAGCGTGAAGATGATAAAAAAATTCGATTATTTCTCTCAAATTTTGATTTCCATACCTTTTATTGTAGCCATGAGCCATAGCCTAACGTTACAAGCCTACAATACCTATTAACTTTGTCACATTTATCCAATATATTAGTGGAAAAAAGTTGTTCAAGTAAAGCCTATGGATACTTGAGAAACATGGTTAGCAAGTATGAACTTTAATCTTTTGTTCGAAAGCATCTCATTGTGTAACATTATCTTTTGATATACTTATGTTGAATACCTATTGAACCAAACAATTACCAATGAAGTCCTTTGGGATCTGTGAAAGTGAATCTGCATATTAATGAAGTGCGATTTGAACTGAATTGAAGATCTCTTGAGTTTATAAGGCTAGTGGGTGTTGTAAATTTATTTGAGCATTTGATTGGGTAAATGAACATTGACATATCACACATGCACGTGACTCTTGAGAGATTATGAATTACATAAAAATGGATTAGTCGAAGGCCAAGATCAATGGTTGCATATCCATGACTGTTGGTTGAATTCCTATTTCTACTTTTATTTTGCTCGGGACTAGCAAAAGTTCAAGTTTGGGGGGTTTGATAAGTGCAAAAATTGCACTTAATTTATGAGTTAATACATTTGAATTATGTTGGTTTCGGACAGAATTACGTCTGTTTTTGTTGTTTTTGTGTCGTGCAGGGAATAAACAGCTAGTTGATGGTTTAGAGCAAATGGAGGTATTTTTGAGCGTGAAACTGCGAAATACGAGAGCCACAGCGCCACAACCCGCGCCGCAGCGCGCATTTGTGCGAAGGACAGCGCCACGGCGCCTCATTGCCGAAGAGTAAGCGCCTAGGCTCTAAGGAACCAGCGTCGCAGCGCTCACACTCACGAATGACGGGCACCTAGGCGCTGCATACCCAGCGCCGCGGCGCTAATGGCAGCGAGTTGAAATCAAATGGGCCTCGATTTAAGGCCCGGACGAGAAAACAAAAAGAGACGAGGGGTTCAGAAAAGTAGGACGCCGTTTTCAGAGAAAAAAGACAGTAAGAGAGCAGGAGCGAACACGGACAAAGATCCGGAAGGCAAAGATCAAACGCAAATACGAAGAACGGCGGATCTAGGGATAGAGACGACACTTCGGATTTGTCATTTATTCTTTCACTTCTATCTTTTACTGTGTTGCGATGTCTGAAACGTTAAACATGTGTTGTTTCTTTTTAGAATTCGTCATGAACTAATTTTCTAGTCTAGATAATGACGTAGCTTTATTGATACGATGATTTGACGCGGTGGTTTGTTGATTGAATTCCGTTTTGGTTTAATTGTGTTCTCTAGGTTTATTTTACTGCAATTTACTGGCCAAAAATTGTGTGTTGTTTGATTGATTCTACAACTCGGGAGAGAGACTAGGATTATAGATCATTAGAGACACATCATTGAATTTTTATATCGTTCGGAAGAAGTATAACTTTAGCGAGGCTTAAGTAAGAACATTGTTTACATTTATCATCTAAATTTATATTCTTATTGGGAATGTTTGAATCGATATTGAATGATACTGTTAATTCGTCACTTGGGAAAGGGAGAATAAAATAATTAAGTGTTCTTGGCCATTAAACTATTGGAATTCATGAATATAAATTTAACTGGGAATTAATTATCGTATAAACTTAGTGAAATCATTTCTCTAGATATCTTCTCTCATTGTTACTTCTCAACTCGGTGATTAATTTAATTCTTTGTTTTCAATTAATTTGTTTAAGCAACCCAAGCATTTTACTGAATTTTCTATATAAAATCGGGACTATTCTAATTACAAGCATTGATATACGTTCATATACGCACTCCTCGTGGGATCGACACCTGTACTCAAAAATACATTTTACTATAACTTGACGTCGTGCGTTTGCGAGCAATCAAGAAAATACGCAACAGTTATAAACTGAAAGGAAATAGGGTTGCCTTGATAGGTTCCTATAATACCTGTTTCATCAACATAGGTTAAAGGATAAATTTGATATATAAAAGGAAGTTCAAGTATGAGTTGTCTAGAAATATCTTTTGCTAATAAAAAACTGGTTTGAATACGGTTTTTATCTTTGAATATATAAGCTTTAGGTAATTTATAATTTATTTCTAAAGGTTCTCCTCCTGCATGAGAGAGAGAATGAGTAGTTTTATGAAAATATTTTGTAGAAATTAATCCTTCATGTATAACATTTCGATCTGCACCACTATCTATCATAGCAGTAAAAATTTTTCCTATAAGAATTTTAAATTAATAAAGTAATATTAGCATACCACTTTTGAGATATAATCATACTTAAAATAGATAAATGTCGTTGATTATGATCAGGAAAAGTGATATCTTGAATATTATCAAAACTTTCAGAATTATTAATTGAATTGTTATTACTATTTTCTGTTAGAGTAGGTGCCCGTCGAGCCAAGTGTTGGCCGAGTGTTCACAATGAAACTCTATGTATAAGCAATCTTTATTTTAATAATATTTGAAATTATTGTTTTGGCACATCTTTATCTGTATACCCATGCTAGTTGCATAGATAAAGCCCTTGAATATACAAATAGTAGAAAGAATATGAGATGCTCATATGATGAGTATCATGAAACTCATATTTGGAATACTGTATATTCTAAACGGTTCCTAGTCGATTCAGCCGCCGCTAAGAAGGATATAGGCCGCTCGAGCTTGAGACTAGTATCTGCGATGTGAGTACCATGTTTCATTGGTAGGGGACATTGTGATGTCCGAGCATGCAGATAGGTGCTCCTGGTAGAGTGCACTGAACAACCCTCCATTAAAGGACTTTCCAAGTGGTTCTCACTTATCGAGTGGAAAAGTCCTAGTTTATGGTTGTACACCATTAGTCCTTATGACCCGGGACAACATTGAGACTCTATGTGCTAGAATTACACTTTGACTTGTTTACCGACTCTCATGGGGTCATCAGGTGGCAAGGTTGGGTGTTCTGTCGAAACATATAGGAGTCGATGCATTGTAGTCGGGGATTCACCGCTTACCTACGGGTATGGATATCCTATGTGTTTTTCATGTATATGTAGTTTGAAATCTCTGATCAGAGTATGGTGGTAATTATGAAAGGGGTTTCATAGATTACACCATCGATGCAACTACGACATGACACATAGTATCGATTCATTGACAACTCTCGATAAACCAATGGTTGTCGAATCGGTCGGGATATATGAGTTGAAGGGACCGTACTGTACGCTAACCATAATTGAATGGTTCTTGCAGGCACTATCATTTGATACCTAGGGAATCATGTAAGCGATGCTGCTAGGCGTTTAACATGATTGGTTGGGTACTATCAGACTTGAGTTCTGACGTTCTTATTATCAAGGAGTTGATAAATAAGAATGGAGCAATTGGGGTATGCTCATATAAGGACATGTTTAGTCCGAATCACATGGAGATGTGAACCCACGGCTAGTTGTATCAATGAACCATTGAGGGCCACACAAGTACTAGCTTTCTAGATCCCGTTGAGAAGTAAAATAGTTCAATGTGTTGAACGGCTTATAAAGGAGTTTATAAGCGTAAGGAAAATTAGAAGTATGACTTCTATAAAGGAGAAAATAGTTCAATGTGTTGAACGGCTTATAAATGAGTTTATAGGCGTAAGGAAAAATAGAAGTATGACTTCTATGAGAGAAATGTAAATTTTAATTTATGGAAGTGTTCCTAAATTAAAAGTTGGCCAAGTGAATAATGTATTTGAAAATTGTGATTTTCATAAACATTATTATGGACTAAATTAAATTAATTCAAGTGTTGAATTAATTAAACACTAGTGGACCTAGTAGAGTCCAAATAATTAAATTAATTCAAGTGTTGGATTAATTAAATCATATTGAGTCTTGTAGAGCTCAATTAAAATAATTATTTAACTAGTGGGACTTGGGTAAATTCAAGTAATGTTTAATTAGTCTCAAATATGTTTGAGATAATTAAATTTAGTCCATGGTTTTTAATTTGATTAAAAACCATATAATATACATGCATGGGAGGTGAAAGGTTGGGAGACTACTTTTTGTGTTTTCAAGGCATGGCATGCAACTTTTGTTTTCAACTTTTTGCATGTCCAAGACAAGTCTCCCTTCCCCCCATTACACACACCTTGGCCGAAAATTACACACACTTCTCTCCAAGTTTTTCTCTCATTTTTCTTCTTCAAGTGTTGAGGAAGAAATATTCTTCTCATTGAAAAATCTTCTTGTTTTTCTAGTGCAAAACAAGAAGGGATTTACCTAGCAAGTGGTGGGCCTAATTTTTGAAGGAGGAGGAAGCTTGTAGATCTTCATCCACTCAAGAGCCAAGTTGTTTACAACTTGGTTGGTGCCATTCATCAACCTCAAGAGGTTGATAGGTATAATTTTTCTAAACACACTATGTATGACATTTTGTTGTTTTTGTATTTGCTACACCAAGATATGGAGGTGGCCGAAATTTTTACATAAAAATTTGATTTTTAAACTTCCGTTGCGCTTCCGGTCACCGTAACCGATCCCCTTTCAAGTGGTATCCGAGCTATGGTTACGATTTTGGTGTAGTAAATACATAATATTATGTTGAGGTTCATTTCTAACCGCATGAGATAAAATTTTGCATCGAATCAAGGCCGGTTTCGGGGGATTTTTTGGGCAGCAAGTTGCTGCCCATTTCGGGCAGCTCGGGCTGCCCGAAGGGCTGCCCATTTCGGGCAGCAAGGGCAGCCCGAGGGGCTGCCCGAACAGCCCCTATTTTTAATAAAAAAAAAATTTTTTTTTTGTTGCCGGAATCCGGCGACGGCGATGACGACTAGGGTTTTCAAAAGGTGTTTTGAAATATCAAAGTGTCATGGGCCTTGAGTTGTTGGGCCATTGGATGGCTAACACATTTGTGAAATTTTAAATGGGCCAAAATGTTTTTGGTGAAAAATGAATTTTTGGGCCCTTAAGTTTAAATTTACAAAAGTTGCAAATATTTTCTCATGAAATAAATAATTTAAGTTGGACTTTAATTATTTATAGTAAATGGTGATTTACAAGAAATTCGGTTATAAATAAATTAATTTGAAAGTAGACAAAGGTGTTTGTATACTTTGTTAATTTAGTTTATAATCGTGGCGGTTAGTGATTGGATCAAGATATATAATATTGGATCAATTAATTATTGTGATAATTAATTGATGGTGTATGATATGTGATATTATGCATGAAGGATGATCAAAAGCCCAAGCCCAATTTGCTAGGTGTATGCTAGGATATTTTGTGTTGAATGATTGTAATAATTATCAAATTTATAAAGTGGGCTTGGTTTATGGCCCGTTCCCACCCCATGAGATGTATCCCTATTTGCCATGGATATTTATTTGTAAATATTAGTATAGTGGATGATCAAGATTGGAAGATGGTGGCCATGATGATTATGAAGATCGAAGACATGTAAATATTGGAAGCTAATGTAATAGTTGCATTTGCATCCCGTGCATTTCCCTAGGATTGGACCTAGGCCCGTGTTTAGCTCACACGGGCCATTAGTGTTGGGGCGATTGATCATCCTTATTTTGTTTACTGTTTATAATATATGCATGATATGTTATAAATAATGAGTATGTGCGTTATTATTATGATAATAACAAAGTTGCATGAATCCGGCAAACATACGATCAAACATGGCGAGCTTTTAAATAAAATTAATGATGAGACCTTTCAAAATTAAAAACCCTCATTTTGAATAAGATTCAAAATTAATATCAAGCCCGAAAAGGGGAATTATAAATTTGTTTATAATTTCCATGTCTTCCATCGACAATGGGTGCATGATGAACGCTACCCGTGCTCGGGGCTCGGCTCATATTATTGGGGGGGCCTTGGGTGCCGGAAAGCTGTGACATCCATTGACATGGTGATGTGAACTACGTGGAACTCCCATGATTTCGGCTCATATTATTGAGGGAACTCATGGCGACCGTCCATTAAGGTTCAATATCGATGGGTTAGGCTTGACACGTGAAGATGAACGACGTCATATTATTGGGTCCTAATCAAACGTGAGACAAAAGTTTACGTAGAGGGTTGCATGGAGATGCAATTGGAAACTACCTTTTAGGAATTGTGATTGGCTGATATTATTCGGGATCATAATTCGCTAGTTGGACCTTACGTACCTACTGAGGAAAGGAGTTTCCCGTTTTCACTAGAGGGTAGTGAAAGATGTCAAAACAGTGGGAGCGAATATTTATAAAGTAAAAGTCCATACTTTATATCTTACTAAATATTTTGAAATAGTCATCAACATTTATCTGTTTTCACTTTTCAGTACAAATTGACAATGTCTTCGATTCGCAATCCGATATCTGCAATACTCGACAAACACATGTTAACCGGACCTAATTACCTCACTTGGCTAAGAAACCTAAAAATCGTCTTGAATTCGGAAAGGATAGCATATACACTTACTGAGTCGCCCCCTGTTGAGGCTCCGACTGACTGCACTCCTGAGGAATTGCAGACTTACAAGGAATGGTGTGACCATGACTTGAAAGCCAGGTGTTATATGCTGACTTCTATGAATGATGAGCTACAGAGGCGTTTTGAGGATGCAAAGAGTGCTGCTGACATTCATTTGCATCTCAAGGAGCTCTTTGGAGAGCAAACACGGCCTCTTCGGCATGCTACCGTCAAGGAGCTAATCACTTTACGCATGCGAGATGGGGCCTCGGTCCATGAGCATGGCCTAAAAGTGATTGGGCTCGTGGACAAGCTCGTTGGCATGGATTTGATGTTGCCTTTGGAGTTGACCACTGACGTGTTACTCTTGTCACTGCCTAGCTCGTTTGATCCTTTTGTGGTGAATTTCAATATGAACAAGATGGAGCCGACCCTTGAGGAGTTGGTGAACATGCTTGTGACCTTTGAGTCCACCATCAAGAATGAGAAGCTGGTTCTTTATGTGGGTTCTTCATCTGGTACGAAGATTGATCCACATGGGAAGGGAAAGAAGCGTTCTTTCCAACGTCCCAAGAAGAACGTGCCCTTGATGAGGCAATCTCCGAATCCCGTTGTGGCAGCCACACCAGTTAAGGCTGACAAGACTGCTGATGAATGTCATCACTGCAAGAAGCCTGGACATTGGAGGCGTAACTGCTGGGAATATCTTGCCCAGAAGGGTTCTGGAAATGGTATGTTCTTTATCGAAGTAAACATTTCAATTAACTCTACTTCTTGGGTATTAGATACCGGCTGTGGCTCACATCTCTGTAATGAGTTGCAGGTGATGGGAAGAAGTAGGAGGCTCAAGGAAGGTGAGACCTTCTTGAGAATGGGCAATGGAGCAAGAGTTGCTGCCAAGACCTTAAGAGATGTTTACTTATTGTTGAACAATGATTTTAAGTTATTTTTAAGAGATGTTTTGTTTGTACCTGATTTGGTAAGAAAACATTGTTTCCATTTCTATGTTGATAAAGATGGATATTCTTGTTTATTTGGCAAAGGTGTTTGCAATATTTACAAGAATGAATGTTTGATTGGTACTGGTGAACTTGAAGACGATCTCTATAACTTAAAATTGAAAGATATTCCACTAAATGTCCATTTAAAGGCAGACACCATATGAGATATGGATGAGTAAGTCTCCCAAATATTCTTGTCTTAGAATATGGGGGCCCTGCTTATGTGAAGCAGGTAGTGGGAGATAAAATTGGATTGTTGATCCATTTTATGTAACTTTGTGGGATATCCAAAGAATTAAGTTGGATATTGTTTCTATCATCCCCAAGAAACAAAGGTGTTTGTTTCTAAGAATGCAACCTTTTTGGAAAAGGAATTTCTATTGGATAGAAAAGGGGAGATGATAGAACTCGAAGAGGTTCGAGAGACACCCACAATTGTAGAACCCACACCCGAAGAGCCAAGAGAGGAGATACAAGCTCCTAGAAGATACGAGAGAGTCTCGAGACCACCTATGAGGTATGGTCTGCTTCTTGAAGAGGGCCATGATGAGCCTATTCATGGATGTGATCCAAGGACCTTCAAGGAAGCGTTATCTGATGCCGATTCATCCAAGTGGCTTGAAGCAATGGAATCTGAGATGAATTCCATGCATTCGAACCAAGTGTGGGATCTTATGGATCCACCTGAGGGAACGGTTCCCATAGGGACTTGGGGCGGATGGGAAGGTATTGACCTTCAAGGAGCGATTGGTGGCAAAAGGATATACTCAAAGACAAGGAGTTGACTTTGAGGAAACCTTTTCTCCAATTGCAATGTTCAAGTCTATAAGGATATTGCTAGCCATGGCTGCATGGTATGACCATGAGATATGGCAGATGGATGTCAAGACAGTCTTTCTTAATAGGGATTTTAAGAAAGTGATTTACATGTCTCAACCTGAAAGGTTTACATCTATCGGAAGTGAGCATATGGTATGCAAACTTCAGAGATCTATTTATGGTCTAAAGCAGGCATCTAGGAGTTGGAACCTCATATTCGATAATACAATCAAAGAGTTTGGTTTTACTAAGAATCCTGAGGAACCCTGTGTGTATAAGAAGGTCAGTGGGAGTGTGGTGACATTCCTTGTGCTTTATGTTGATGACATTCTACTCATTGGGAATGATGTAGGAATGTTGCAATCAACTAAGATATGGTTAGCGAGTAAGTTCTCGATGCAGGACTTGGGTGAAGCATCTTTTGTATTGGGAATACAGATCTATAGAGATAGTTCAAGAAGATTGCTTGGTCTCACCCAGTCCACATACATGATACCATCGTGAAGCGGTTCTCGATGGATGAGTCCTAGAGAGGACATCTACCAATGTGTCATGGCGTGTCCCTATCCATGTCTATGTCTCCCAAGACTGATGCAGAGATAGCGGCGATGACGAGCATTCCTTATGCATCTGCGATTGGTAGCATCATGTATGGGATGATATCTACACGTCCTGACGTGGTTTTAGCACTAAGTGTAGTGTATAGATATCAATCGAACCCTGGTCTTCCACACTTGAAAACTGTGAAAGACATCCTCAAGTAATTGAGAAGGACCAGTAAGTTGTTATTGGTCTATGGGGTGGAGAACTGAAATTGGAAGGCTATACCGACTCTAGCTTCCAAAGCGATATCGATGACTCAAAGTCAACCTCTAGGTTCGTATTCATGCTCATTGGTGCTGCTGTCTCTTGGAAGAGTTCCAAGCGAGACAGTACTGCGGATTCCACCACTGAGGCCGAATACATTGCTGCATCGGATGCAGCAAAGGAGGCTGTTTGGATAAGGAATTTCGTCCAAGCGTTGGACGTCATTCCTAATGGAGTTGCTCCTATCCCGGTGTTTTGTGAAACACGGGAGCCATAGCTCAGGCAAAGGAGCCAAGGTCTCATCAGAAATCCAAACAAGTATTGAGAAAGTACCACATCCTCGGAGAGATTGTGGAAAGAGAAGTGTCTATCGACTAAGTCGGCTCCGCAGATAATGTTGCTGATCCACTAGCTAAGCCTTTACCTGAACCATTATTCGAGATGCATCGCGAATCAATTGGTTTGAAGTATATGGGTAGTTGGCTCTAGTGCAAGTGGGAGATTGTTAGAGTAGGTGCACGTCGAGCCAAGTGTTGGCCGAGTGTTCACAATGAAACTCTATGTATAAGCAATCTTTATTTTAATAATATTTGAAATTATTGTTTTGGCACATCTTTATCTATATACCCATGCTAGTTGCATAGATAAAGCCCTTGAATATACAAATAGTAGAAAGAATATGAGATGCTCATATGATGAGTATCATGAAACTCATATTTGGAATACTGTATATTCTAAACGGTTCCTAGTCGATTCAGCCGCCGCTAAGAAGGATATAGGCCGCTCGAGCTTGAGACTAGTATCTGCGATGTGAGTACCATGTTTCATTGGTAGGGGACATTGTGATGTCCGAGCATGCAGATAGGTGCTCCTGGTAGAGTGCACTGAACAACCCTCCATTAAAGGACTTTCCAAGTGGTTCTCACTTATCGAGTGGAAAAGTCCTAGTTTATGGTTGTACACCATTAGTCCTTATGACCCGGGACAACATTGAGACTCTATGTGCTAGAATTACACTTTGACTTGTTTACCGACTCTCATGGGGTCATCAGGTGGCAAGGTTGGGTGTTCTGTCGAAACATATAGGAGTCGATGCATTGTAGTCGGGGATTCACCGCTTACCTACGGGTATGGATATCCTATGTGTTTTTCATGTATATGTAGTTTGAAATCTCTGATCAGAGTATGGTGGTAATTATGAAAGGGGTTTCATAGATTACACCATCGATGCAACTACGACATGACACATAGTATCGATTCATTGACAACTCTCGATAAACCAATGGTTGTCGAATCGGTCGGGATATATGAGTTGAAGGGACCGTACTGTACGCTAACCATAATTGAATGGTTCTTGCAGGCACTATCATTTGATACCTAGGGAATCATGTAAGCGATGCTGCTAGGCGTTTAACATGATTGGTTGGGTACTATCAGACTTGAGTTCTGACGTTCTTATTATCAAGGAGTTGATAAATAAGAATGGAGCAATTGGGGTATGCTCATATAAGGACATGTTTAGTCCGAATCACATGGAGATGTGAACCCACGGCTAGTTGTATCAATGAACCATTGAGGGCCACACAAGTACTAGCTTTCTAGATCCCGTTGAGAAGTAAAATAGTTCAATGTGTTGAACGGCTTATAAAGGAGTTTATAAGCGTAAGGAAAATTAGAAGTATGACTTCTATAAAGGAGAAAATAGTTCAATGTGTTGAACGGCTTATAAATGAGTTTATAGGCGTAAGGAAAAATAGAAGTATGACTTCTATGAGAGAAATGTAAATTTTAATTTATGGAAGTGTTCCTAAATTAAAATTTGGCCAAGTGAATAATGTATTTGAAAATTGTGATTTTCATAAACATTATTATGGACTAAATTAAATTAATTCAAGTGTTGAATTAATTAAACACTAGTGGACCTAGTAGAGTCCAAATAATTAAATTAATTCAAGTGTTGAATTAATTAAATCATATTGAGTCTTGTAGAGCTCAATTTAAATAATTATTTAACTAGTGGGACTTGAGTAAATTCAAGTAATGTTTAATTAGTCTCAAATATGTTTGAGATAATTAAAATTAAGTCCATGGGTTTTTTTATTGTTAAAAAACCAAATAAAATGCATGCATGGGAGGTGAAGGGTTGGGAGACAACTTTTACTATTACCAAGGCATGGCATGCAACTTTATGCCTCAACTTTTTTCTCTACCAAGACAAGTCTCCTTCCCCTTCATTCCACTTTACCTTGGCCGAAATTTTCATGGTTTTCTCTCCCATTTTTCTCTCATTTTTTGTTCTTCAATGGTTGGAGAAAACACTCACTTCTCAAAGAAAAATCCTCATATTTTTCTAGTGCAAAATATGAGGGGATCTACCTAGTTGGTGGTGGGCTTAATAGTTGAGCAAGGAGTGCTCAAAGGAAGCTTGTAGATTTGTCTTGCCTTTGAAGAGCCAAGTTGTTTACAACTTGGTTGGAGCCATTACATCAATCTTTGAGATTGATAGGTACATTTCTTAACACACTATGAATGTCATTTTGTGTTTTTGTATTTGCTACACACTATTTACTTGGTGGCCGAAATTTTTACAAAAAAATTTGATTTTTAAACTTCCGTTGCGTTTCCGGTCACCGTAACCGATCCCCTTTCATTTTCAATACCTGAAATACAATAATTTAAACTATTATTATTGTATTGTAAAATTTTTACTTGATCTTTAAGATTATCTATTTCTTTAATTAAATCTTGTATAGTAACTAGATATTGTTTACTATATTTTTGTTGTAAAAGATTTTTTACTTCTTTCATAGAATAAGATTGTTCTTGTTTAACAAGAATGTTATTACTGCTAGTTGAAGCAGTATTTTCCATTTGATCAATAATTGTGGATTTCAATATTGGATCCTTAATCATTTTAAGGAATTCTAAAATATTATTGTTAGTTAAAACATTAATATTTAAATCTTGAAATTGAGACATAAGTTTTTAAAACTCATCATTTTTATCATTTATTTCATCTATATGATTTATACAAGATTTTTCTTGTATACAATTATCACATTTATCTAAATATGAAGTATCAGATTCAATATCTATAATTTCTTCTGATTCAAATAATTATGAAGAATTCTCAAACTCGCTATCAGAATTATTATTTGAATCCATTAGTATTTTAAATAATGTTTTTTTAATATTTTCATCTATATCTAAATTATTAATTTTGTTTTTAGACCAACATTGATTAGCATAATGTCTTGACTTTTTGCATTTTCTACAAATTATTAATTTATTTTTGTATTTTCTGCTTTCCGTAAATCACGGATTTCTTTTCTTTTCTTCTTTTTATCTCTTTGTTTTTCAGACAAATGTATTTTCTTTCTATAAAATGTTTTATCTTTATCTTTTATTTTTTTCTTACTTTTATTAGGTAGGTCCATACCAAATTGATCACAAAATTTACCTAATTGTTTTTTCTCAAGTATATTTTGTATTTTAATTTGATTTTTTAATTTTAATTCATTACAGAGAGCTAAACCCTCTTGAATACAAATACTTATTAATTTTCCATAAGTATAATTTTCATCAGAGATATTTATATCATCTTTTCTTAATACTTTTCTAATTCTTTCATTAAAAAGAAAATGTAATCCATCAAGCTTTTCAAAGATTATTATTACAGTCTGGTATCTCATAAATGCGAGATAAAAAAGTATCTTTATACCATCTAAAATCAGTAAGTGTTTTACATTTTAGATTACTTAATAAAGTACGAATTTGATCATTATTATCTGTTAATCTACCAGTAAAATGTTCAATCATTGTCATTATTAATGAATATATTGCATTCTCTAATTGAATATTATTTTCAATTTTTATAGAATTTAAAATATCATCTTTCTGAGATTAATTTAAATAATTGTCCCACCAACCTTTAAGTTGGCCAGTAAATCCTGCTATGATCATCTTAGCAATATTTTTTTCAGTATTACCTGAAGTTTTACACACAGTACTATACATAAGCATTCTGTGAGCAGTATTATAAATTTGTTTATCACTAACTGATAAGCACGAATTATATAGCTTTTTAGGGATTTTATTTTGTCGTATTCGTGCTTGTCTGGCGATTTTATTCCGAGTTTTGCGCTTTATTCGTTTCATTATTGCTATTCGCAGGTTTGACCGAAAGATGATAAAAACCAAAGAAAAGAAAGAAAAGTCAAGCGTTGCAATGCCATGTCAGAAACAACCAGAAAAGTAGGAAGGAGCACAAAATAGAGTATCCGGACCCCTGCACGGACCCCGTGTAAGGGTCCGTGCCTTAAGAGCCAAAGGAAGAGTTTGACAGAGCCTACACGGACCCCATGACGGACCTCTACACGGGGTCCGTGTCCATTAGCACCCGAGAAGACAAATCCAGTGTCTACACGGACCCGAAAACGGACCTCTACACGGGGTCCGTGTCCAGTGTTTTCCCGAGAATGAATATTACAGTATCTACACGGACCCATACCCGGATGTATGCACGGGGTCCGTGTCCTTGAGATCAGAATCAGATTTTTATTTTTTGGAGATTTGAAAGGAAAAAAATATAAAAAGAAAGAAAACCTAATACAGAAAGGATTATTTTTCGACGAGAACTGGGGAGGCTTGAAGACGGCTAGAGCTTGGAGAAACGAGAGGAAAAAACCGTGCTTCACACGCAAGATTCGCGCACCATCGCTGAGATTTTCTCCTCTCTTGTTTTCTTATTTTCATTCATGAATTCGAATATTAGATTTGAGTCTAGCTTTGAATTTATGGAGTAGTTTTTCTTGTGATCGGGACCACGATAGGGACACACTGTCGATTCTGTTCATTCATTGGATTATTTGATTTATGAATTAATCTATGTTATTGATTAATGTTTGCGTAATTTTCGTGCTTTTAATTTGGCCAATTATTTGCATGTTTGTTGTTCGATCTTGATCGAAAGAGAATAGGTTGAATTTAGCTTCAAAAATATTAATCAACACACGGTTAAATCGACTAGAAATAGTATTCGGTTTCAATGTGCGATTTTAGGCGACAACTGTGATTCCTTTTTGTTTAATTAAATTCAATTAGAAATAATTGGACTGTTAAATAAAAATAGGATTATAAATTCTATAAATAGATTTATAGTTAATTCAGGGAATTTCATCGTGACATCGAATAATATGTGGTTAATTAATTCCAAGGCGTGACAGTAATCAAAGTTTGGAAAATTGTGTGTTCTCGGTCATTTTGTTGAATTTGAAATTATCCCATCTCAAGTTTTAATTTGTCCTGCAAATTCGATCTTAGTTAATAATTTAGCATAATTTACCTTAATTTAATTAGTTTAAATTCTCATCGAATCACCTGTTATTGCTGGCCTAGATTAAATCGAATAATTTAAATCTTAGTACTTAAATAATAGTCTCTGTGGGATCGATACTTGGACTTGTCGTCCATTTATTACAACTTGACCTAGTCCGCTTGCTAGAATTATTCCCAACCGAAATCGTCGGTCACTAACCCCATCAATATTTCATTCATATATACTTTTCCCATTATAACTATTAGAAAAAATATATTCTTGTTTTTCAACAAGAACATCCATGGGAATAGGTCTATCATAATAATATTTAGATTGGGTAGGTTTATCTGCCAATTTTATTATATTAATTTTTTATCAGAAGGATTATTCTCAAACTCTTCATTAAGAGCATTTAAAATAATATTTTTAAATTTTTCTTCTAATAATTTTTCTAAATCAGAAACAGAAGACTTAAATTTAAAATCTTTTATTTATCTAGAGGGGATTTAATAGAAGAACTTGCAATATAAACAATATTAGTTTCTTCTTCTTTATTTTGTATATGAACATCTGGTTTAATTTTATTAATAGCTAAAATAATTTTATCAATACGATCTTTAAGAGAAATTATTTATTCTCCTATTATCGTAAGATATAAATTTGTATAATTTTGTTTTTCAATTATCTGAATATGTTTAACAGTAATCTGTAACATATCATTCTCAAATAATTTTGAAAAAGAAGTAAAATTTAAAACTTTATAATTTTTTTCTATAATATAAGATTGCTGAGGAGGGTAAATAGATTTTTGAATATGTCCCAAAGAAATTTTATAATTTCTTTCAAGAATAAATATATAATCTATAATAAATGTTTTAAAAAACCAAGAAACAAAATGTATTAATATATTTTGGTTTTCACAGTATTTATAAAATTATGTGACTATGTATTCAAATTCTTTTTCAGAAAAACTTTTAAAATACCAATCTTTGAAAGATTCCCATTTGGTAAATAAAATTCTGCATTGATCTTTGTTCTAGCAAAATATCCTTTAGTAAAATCAATTTTTGGTTTATTATCCATTAAATAGTAAAATTCATTTGTGAAACATTATTAGTTTCTTTAACTTTTTGAAAGTTACATTGATGAACAATATTATTTTGATTAATAACTAAATCTTCTGTTGTATGATCTTCAACAGATTCTTCTTCTTCTCGTATCTAAGAAGTAGATGCTCTAGAAGTTTGTGAAATATCCACCATATAATCTAGAGGTGAAATAAAAGAATGACTAGATCTTGATTTAGCATAAACAGAATATAGTAATAATCTTCTTTGTTCATTATTGAACTGTATTTGAACAGATCCTTCATTATTTTGTATAACTTGCTGTAAATCTATATTTATTATAGGATTTCTAAGAACAGCTTGTTCAATTATCCAGTTTTCATGAAATTCAATTTCTTCCCATTTAATAGATCTTCTGGTTGTAATATTAGATCTATTAAAATTAGTTTATATAAGAATAGTTTCATTTAATTTTTTATCTATTCTTTTACACATAGGATTCAGTGTACATAATGGTTTATAATAAATACGATAACAGATACATATGACTTCTGTTCTAGGAGTATAGACATAACCATGAGTTTTAACATTTAATGTTAAAGAATCTAATATATTTATATCAGACAAAGATAAAGATAAATTGGGATAAACATCAAAATATACTAGACCATGTGCCAGACTAGATTGAATTATTCACATAAGGGATTGTTTCCAATTTAAATTTCTATCATCTCTTAAAACTGCTATGAAGCTTTCTGGTAAATCTTCTAAAGTTAAATGTCTAAAAGCAATTTGAATTAAACATTTATGAATAAATCTATAATTTTTCATATAAGGCACAATATCTTTATTATTTTACAATTTAATAACCATTTCTTCATTATGAAAAGGTACCGAAGATTCTGTAGTTTTAACTACTTGTTTAAAACCAATTTTTTCAAAAGTTCCTAACTTATAGATCATTTTAGATTCTATTTTAGAAATAGTCCATTTATTCAATAAATCTAAATTCTCTGTTAAATCATATTATTCATTTAAACTGTTTTGAACAGTGTCTTTCATACCAAATATATTGATTGAATAAAAGTGCTAAATCATAAACCAAACTATTTCCATGGCTCTGATACCATCTGAGGCTTGGAATCAAATTTAATCTGATACATGGCGATTTTTTTATCAAATTTTTCCTTAGTGGCTTTCGCACACATAGAGGTTATTGGTTTCCAGCCTATATATCATCTTCAACTCAAACTGAGCTAAGAAAAGGAGAAAATTCCAGAATAATAATGAATATAAGGTTCTTATTTTGAACTTTTACAAAATATAAAAGGATTTATGAAAGATATACCAAAGAAATTAAACAACAGAGGATTTTACCGAGATACCTTTGAAACATAAATTCATAAAAATCACCCATAAACGCCTTAAACGCCATTTCTCGGCTAAGCAGGCTGAAGGGCTACAACGTGAATTTATTATTTCTTGGTTACTCGAACCTTGTGTTTACCATTTCTTGGTTCATCTTTTTACCTTATGTTCTAACCAAAGACTCTTATATTTCATTAAATTCCAAAAATTTAAATAAATCTTTTATTATCTCAATTTCATTCCAAGTTACAAATAAATATAGATCGTGTCATAGTAAGGTAGTATGATTTAGCACGAATGATTTAGCATGTCACTCGGGCTGATATATGAAATATAAATATTAAAAACAGTAAATAAAAACAGAAAATAAATAACAGTAAACTTACAAAGTTGTAATCAGTAAAGAAGCCTTGATTGAATAACTGAAGCTTTTATTAAGAAGGGTTGTTTACAAGAGTGGAATAGAGGGTGAGCAAACTCGACCGTGTCCTCCTAAGAACACGAGACTAACAATACATAGAAGGAAGAGCCGGACATCAAACCAAGGATTCCAACTAAAAATAAAAACAGTACAATGCTTTATTAAAGCAAATAGTAACATAGTTACAAAATTCAAAAAGTCTATAGTGATATACTACCAACTTGAAATATTCCATCGGTTGTAGTGGTATTCCACCAACTTGTGATATCCCATCAACTTTATTAAAGATGAATTTCCTAATCATCTTTAATATTATCTTTTATAGACTTTTTTAAATTTTCAAAAATGTCACTGATATGCGAGAGATTAAGAATATCTTCCTCTAGGTCTTGTGCATCTTGCATTTGCATGAGATAAATGAAGTGATTCTCACTTGATTCGGAAGCCATTGATTTATCCGATTTGGAGTCAGAACATCCAATATTCTTATAAAGATCCTTTTTCATTTCTTCAATGCATACTTCAATCAATTTTTCTTTTGAATAAATATCAGAATATTTCTGAGTCAATATCTTCAATGGACTCATAGAGTCTTTCTCTTTTTCTTGTTTATTACTATAATTTTTCTGATATAAAGAAATTTTCTCCTCCATCTTTTGAAGAGTTTCATAACCATAAGGCTTACCAGTATTTGGATCATCTTTTAATAACTTTTCCCAAAATTTTGTGGAACTGACCCTCCATATACAATGGATGTCTTCATCAGTGTAACCGAATTCTGGTTGCCATTTCCAGATCCATGGAATTCCAAATTCCATAAAGAATAGACATAGAGTCTTGCTATCAATCCAGTGTTCTGAAAAAGATTTTGTAATACTTGGGGAAACATTTAACCAAGTATTCATTGGTTTTATGAAAACCTCGGGCAAAATTTTTGCTAGTGGATCAAATTTTTTCCACCATATTAAAAACCAATTAGGAATTGGATAATAGTTAAAATTGTCACAGATTTTTAAAAACCATGTATGCTTTCGTTTTTCATTTTCCTAAAATAGAGTTTTATTAAAACTCTCAACATAATCCCAAAAATTGAATTTAAAAGTCATTTGATGACTTTGTGAATAAATTTTTTTCCACCAATGGAGATATACCTCATTCTTCAATAGATATAATCTTTCTGATAATGAATTTGGAGAAGTTATAACTTCCTTTCTGTTGAGTATTACTGGAAAAGTGAGTTATTTCAACACTTTTTGTGGATAATAGAAGATTTTCATAAAATCCTCTTTGGTTGTAAGAACCATATACATATGATGTATTGGTTAAATATCTTTCCATGATAGTCCATGGAGTTTTTTCCCATTGGGTATCTTTTTCTTATATAAAAAGAATTAATTCACGATGTTTTGTCTCTATATAAAGAGCAGAATCACCTTCATCATCTTTAATGATGTTAGCATATGATGCTTGAGATTGAGAATCTGTATTACTTCTATGTTTTTGTTTTAAGAATTCTTGAAATTCATTGTATAACTCATTTTGCTCAGTATTACTGGCTGATGAACTGGATAGGTTTTGGGCTATTAGCCTCTGTTTACCATGCTGTGCAATAATATTAGGGGGTTTTCCCCTACCACCTCTTCCTCTATAAAAGGAATCTCCACGACCTCGAGAATTCGTATCTGTAAATAAGAACACTAAGATAAATATTCTCTGGTTAAGAAATCTGGTAAGTGATTATCTTCACATTTTTTGTATATAATTTCAAAATCAAAAGGAGCTAAATGTGTCTGCCATCTTGCAAACATTTGCTTAGACACATCATGTTTAAAATCTTTTAAAAACATAAATTTTGCAGATTTGCAATCAGTTTTTATAATAAACTTTTGATTATATAAATCATCTTGAAATTTTAAAATACATCTTACAATAGCTAAAATTTCTTTTGCTACTGTAGAGATTTTTTCTGGGCATTATTCCATTTTCGAGAATAAAATCGAATTAAATATTCTTGTTTTGTTTTGGGGTCTATTTGTTTTAAAATACCTCCAAAACCTATATCTGAAGCATCATTTTCAACAATTTTATCCTATTGGGGATTTGCAAGTATTAAACAAGGAAGATTTTTAAGTTTTTCCTTTAAATTTTTAACTGCTTCAGTATGTTTAGCATACCAAGGTGAAGGATTTTTCTTTAATCTATCATATAAGATAGCAGAATCATTTGTAAGATTTTTAATATAAGGAAAAATATAATTTAAACTTCCTAAAAATCTTTTTAACTGAGTTTTATCAGTTATAATATCAGGAAATTTTGAACCAAATTCTATACTTCTTTGTATAAGAATTATTTTTCCTTTTTCAATCATATGACCAAGAAATCTAATATTTGTTTGAAACAAAATCATTTTAGACTTTGAAATTACAAGGCCATTTTATATAACAATATTTTTAAACATGTCTAGATGTTTAAAATGTATTTCTATATCATTTGAAAAGACTAAAATATCATCAATCATTCATAATTTGTTGAAATTCTAAAGGAGCATTTTTAAGGCCAAAGGACATAACTGTCCATTCATAATATCCTATTGGAACATTAAAAGAAGTTTTATATCTATCATATTCTTTAATTTGAATCTGGAAAAATTCTGATTTTAAATCGAATTTTTAAAATATAATAGCATTAACAAGCCTATCTAATAAATCTTTTTTTATTAGGAATTGGATGTCTAATTCATTTCAAAACCTTATTAATAGGTATATAATTAATGACTGATCTAAGAACTCCTCTTTCTTGCTCAAAATGTTTATTAACATAAAAAACAGTACATGACCAAGGAGATTGAGAAACTGTTATTAAACCTTTATCTAATAAATAATGAATTTCTTTTTACATAATTATAAATATTCAGAATTCATTTGACAAGGACGAGACTTGGTAAGAATATTTATTTCCTTAAAATCTTCTCCATATGGAAGATAGATTATATGTTTTTTTCTATTCCAAAAAGCATTTGGAAGATCATTACATATTTCTAATGAAAATTTATTATAAATAAATTTAAGATTTTCTTGTAATTTAAGATTTTTAATGTATTATCGTTATAATTTTAACTTATTCTTTTAAAAAATTAATTTGAAATTTTTTTATAAATCTTTTCATGTAATTCATTTAATTTAAATTTAAATAATTAAATGCGTAGAAAAACAAATTAGATTAGATTTGAATAGCGATTTTATTTATACTTTCTCAGCGATCGAGACTCTCTCTCAAAAAGCCTTCGAATTTGAGAAGAGCCGTCCGGAAACTATTATTCCTGGTAAATCTTTGCGTACGTTTGTATATTTGTGTGTAATTATGCTTGTGATATTGATGGATTTTAAGCATATTACGCTCGCAAATTCCTTGTTTTTTTGAAATATTTCCGTGGATTTTTGTTTATGTTGCCAGATCTCGGAGTTTTGCATTTGTTTTGATTTTCGTCACTCTTAGAATGTTTTGATTTTGTGTAAAAATCAAATTGTGCGAGTTGGTGAAATTTTCCAGCTATTATTTTTTTGTTATCGTAATTGGCATTTCTATTCTGGGATAAAAGACTGAGATCCGGAAGTTTTCTGTAAAGAAGTTACAAAGGGAAAAGTTTTCCCGTTCGATATTGTTGACGCTTTTGTTTTGGCATTTGGCTGTTGAAAGTGGCGAGTTACTTGTATTAGGGTTTTCCGGAGTTTGGTGTGAATACTTACTTCTGTTAGGATTTTCAGGGTTTGGGAGCTGGACTGATTCTGATATTGGGATTTTCAGGATTTGGGGTTGAATTTCGTGAGATTTCATGTGTTATTTCAAATATCTAGAAAATTCTCGATATCAAGTTTTTGGCAGTCTACTTCTGTGGTTATGGTTTTGTTCTTTGTACAATTCTATAAATTATAATACCTAAATCTCCCTTCATTTTCATATTTTTTTTTCCACTTTTGTGGTGAAGTTTTGAGCTCCAGGAAAACACAATGTCGACTGTGGATGAGCCATTGTATCCAATAGCAGTATTGATAGATGAGTTAAAGAATGATGACATTCAACTACGATTGAATTCTATCCGCAGACTTTCCACAATTGCACGTGCACTTGGGGAGGAGAGGACCCGAAAAGAGTTGATTCCATTTTTAAGTGAGAACAATGACGACGATGACGAGGTGTTGCTTGTTATGGCTGAGGAATTGGGTGTATTTATTCCCTATGTTGGAGGAGTGGAGCATGCACATGTGTTGCTTCCTCCTCTGGAAACACTTAGCACTGTGGAGGAGACCTGTGTGCGGGAAAAAGCGGTGGAGTCATTATGCAGAATTGGTTCACAGATGAGGGAAAGTGATTTGGTTGACTGGTTTATTCCTCTTGTGAAGGTCAGTTATGACCTGGTATATTGCTTATGATTTTTAATTTTATTCTGTAAAGTGTTAATAGGCATAAAGAACTGATACAATTTAAATTATTCTTTCTCTGCTAAAACTATTTGCTTGAACTTGATTTAATTATTTACTACAGAGGCTGGCAGCTGGTGAGTGGTTTACCGCTCGGGTGTCAGCTTGTGGGTTATTTCACATTGCTTACCCAAGTGCCCCAGATATGT
Organism: Primulina huaijiensis; assembly: GCF_012295235.1. Taxonomy (NCBI): domain Eukaryota; kingdom Viridiplantae; phylum Streptophyta; class Magnoliopsida; order Lamiales; family Gesneriaceae; genus Primulina; species Primulina huaijiensis. Next base: position 10,628,882 of record NC_133309.1, on the reverse strand, counting down.
TAAAGACAGAGTCGAGATCAATATACAGTCAGTTGTGTCAAGATGATATGCCAATGGTGAGAAGGGCTGCTGCAACGAACCTGGGAAAATTTGTTGCCACTGTGGAACCTGCTCATCTCAAGACGGACATTATGTCAATGTTTGAGGATCTTACACAAGATGGTAATCCAACTTTGAGTTATTGTATTTAACCTAATCACTCATTTTATTTTACATTCATGATTCCTCATTTCCTTTTTTCAGATCAAGATTCTGTTCGGTTACTAGCTGTGGAGAGCTGTGCTGCACTTGGAAAATTGTTGGAGCCTCAAGATTGTGTTGCACATATTCTCCCCGTAATTGTCAACTTCTCGCAGGTACAGTTTTACTGTTTTTGATGATCAGTGCTAAACATATTTAACGTCTTAGTGTTCGGAAGTCTATAATTGTTGTATTCTTGAATATTTTACTTGGTATTGTGGACAATCCTGTGTTTTAACATGCTTGAAAATTGTCTGTATCAGGATAAGTCTTGGCGTGTTCGCTACATGGTTGCCAACCAGTTGTATGAACTTTGCGAGGCTGTTGGACCTGAACCTACTAGGTTAGTATTATATTTGATTTTTTGTGATGCGTTCTTGGTTCTCTGTACGGCCTGATGCTAATACAAATATCTTCTTTTTACATTTAATTTGCACGAGTAAAGGATCGGGTTATGGGTCGGTGAAGGGGTTGATCGTTTAACTCTGAGATTTGTTTGTAGCTTTTTCTACCTTGTCTACCTATTTTTTGGATGTTAGAGGCTCGTTTGAGAGAACCTCGTGATTTTAATATTAGCTATATTTTTTGAGAAAAGACTGAATGCTTTATTTCTTTCATCAGCAGCCATTTAAATACAAGATAAGCATTAAATTAGCATCCAAGAAATCTGCCCATTATTACCCTATCTAGGCTCAAGATTCTAGCACTTATTAAAAGAAAGTAAATAAAATTCAATAAATCAAATTCCTTATTTTCTAAACTTCCCATAAGTAAATATTTGATATAGCACATCCTTGATTTTTGCTGATCGATTTTTGTTTGAGTTGGGCGGCTGGGCCCCATAGATTGAGTCCCTGACATCTGCTACCTTTTGGAAATCGTGGTTGTCCTCAAACACGAAAGAGGAAAATCGAGCTGTGAGCATGGGAGGAGCTTCTGTAGATGATAGGCTTTCCCAATGCACTACGACTTCAGATTTGCCTTGGTTCGTGCGTTTGTCCAATACTGCCATTGGTGAAGGATGAGATGCTTCGGAGGGAGAGGGAGAGGGAGAGGGAGAGGGAGGGGAGGTAGAAGTACTGGGTTGGAGAATGAACCTCTTTTAAACTTCTTTAAAGATGAGACATAAAAAATTGGGTGTGTCCTCGAGTTCTCTGGAAGGTGTAGCTTGCAAGCCACTTGCCCTACTTTGGCTAACACCTTAAATGGACCGTAGTAGCGAGGGGAAAGCTTTGCATTGCCTTTGGATGCTAAGCTTGGCTGTCGATAGGTTGGAAGCTTGAGAAGTACCAAATCCCCTTCCTTGAACTCCACTTCCTTGTGTTTATTGTCATGATGCAGATTCATAACATTCTGAGCTTGTAGCAAGTGATCACGAGCTTGGCGTAAAAGTTGGTCACGCTGTTGCAGTGCGTGATCCACGGCCTCCAGACGTGCCTGGCCGGGAGACAAGACAGAAGGCTTGGTGGTTGGCGATCATAAACGATCTCAAAAGGGGTGGCCTTAAGAGCTGTGTGAAAGCTTGTTTATGGCAAAATTCTGCCCAAACTAGCCATTCTAACGATTTCTTCGATTGATCACTTGTAAAGCACCTCAAGTACATTTCTAGAATGCGATTTATCACCTCGGTTTGTTCGTCGGATTGGGGATGATAAGCTGAGCTGAAACACAGTTTGGTGCCACTCAAACGAAAGAGTTCCTGCCAAAAAGAGCTTGTGAAACTTACGTCTCGATCGCTTACTATTGTTTCGGGTAGGCAATGTAACTTGAAGATGTTGTGGAAAAAGATTTTGGCGACTGAAACTGCAGTGTATGGATGTGCTAAGCCAATGAAGTGAGCATATTTAGAAAAGCGATCGACAACCATGAAAATTACAGTCTTCCCTTGTGAGGTAGGCTACCCCCACCCTTCGATGAAATCTATTGAAATGCCGGCCCAAATGTGGTAAGGGATGGGCAGATGTTGTAAAAGTCCAGCTGGCTTCATTGTTTTTGTTTTGTTGTGTTGGCATGTGGAACAATTGGACACTACTGCTTGGACTTGACGTTTCATCCTTGGCCAATAAAAATCTCGTCCTATGCGGTGGAGAGTGCGTTGGTAGCCTTCATGACAGCCTTCATGTACCATTGCAATAATAGGAACAGTTAGTGGTGATTGTGGAGGAAGGTAGATTTTGGATTTATACCACAGAATGTCGTTTTTAACCTCCATGGTCCGAAAGCCTTTCCAACTTGAGCCTCTTGAATTATGCGTTGCAGTTCTGGTTTATTAGAGTATGCTTCTCTGATGGCTGCCAGTAAATCCCATCGTGGTTTTGAAATGGCCATTAAACAGCCCTCTTCGCCTATGTGTGAAAGTGCGTCCGTCATGACATTTGATTTTCCTGCCCGATATTCTACCTTAAAGTCATGACCCATTAATTTGCTTATCCCCTGTTGTTGTGGAGAGGTTGAAATACGTTGTGCGAGCCAAAATTTGTGACTATAACAATCCGTACGAATGATGAAAGAGTTTCCCCAAAAGTAAGAGTGCCAATGACGCATGGCTTTGGTGAGTCCAATCAGTTACTTTTCATAGGCGGGTAGTTTCCTATGACGAAGAGCGAGTGCGCTGCTGACGAATGCAATGGGGAGCCTTTGCTGTCGAAGTACAACTTCCATTCCTGTTTCTGATGCATCACACTCCACGATGAAAGGTATGGAAACTCTGGAAGAGCAAGGACAAGTGTAAAAGTGAGCACTTTCTTCAATGTTTCATAGGCATGCGGGCTATCAGCTGTCCATGAAAAGCCTTGTTTGCGCAGCATATTGGTTAATGGGGCAGCAATAACTCCACAGTTTTGCACAAATTTGTAGTACCCTGTTAGTCCGAGGAAGCCCCAGAGTGCCTTTAGAGTTATGGGTTGTGGCCAGTGTTGAATGGCTGCTATTTTATTTTCATCCACGCTCACCCCTTTCCGTGAAACCCATAGTTTTGAAAAGCGTGCGCTTGGCTACGCCTAGGGCCGGGCGCACCCATTGGGCCTGGGTTATTACCTGCCTAGACGTGAGGCTCTGAGAGGCGCAAAAGCATGTGCTTTAAAGAAGTGAGCTGATATTTTGTTAGTGAATAAAAATTAACTCGGACTCAACCAATTTTGAAACTCAATTAGCAAAGCCCCTGACTATTTAATGATTAAAAAAAGCATGTTGTCACCCATTTATGCTAGACATTTTTAACCGAAAGTTGATAAGTCGTCTATTCAAAGTTTTGCTGTAATCTTTCTTCTGTTACGATGATGATGATAGTTGAGCAGGATGATGAAGAATTTGATGATTTAAATGATATTGTAATCCTTTATACAAACTTTTAATCTAATTTCTTCTAGACTCATGACTCATCATTGTTCTGGATTACGACAACGACGACGACGACGACGACGACGATCATATAGTTGCAGACATCGAATAGGAATTTGATGATTTAGATATTTGAAGTTTGTTTTAATATGCTATGAATTGATGATTTACGAATGAACTTTAGATGATTAAATTTTTTTATGGTTATGATATGATTTACGATACATTATCTATTAATGGATTTTTAATTAAAATGTTTGCTATCTTTGTTAAAAATATTTAATTTATATAATATTATAGTATAAATCTATAGAATTTTAATTTTATGTTAAATGCTCTTTACTTCGATAAAGCGTGCGCTTTGTCTTGCGTCTCTGGCTCCAGGGTACCCTAGTGTTTTAGTGCGCCTTGCGCCCTAAATAATTATGGTGAAACCACATGTCCCAAGTAAGCAACCTGTCTTTGAGCGGAGTAACATTTGTATTTCTTAATGAATAAGTGCTGCTGTTGCAGGAGTGTGAAAACCGTACGAAGATGGAAAATGTGATCTTCCCAGGTTGCGCTGTAAACGAGGATGTCATCGAAGAAAACCAAAACAAATTTCTGTAAAATTCCGCCAAAAATCGAATTCATTAAAGCTTGAAAAGTAGAGGGCGCATTAGTGAGGCCAAAGGCAGCACCGTAAACTCATAGTGGCCGTGGTGGGTGCGAAAGGCCGTCATGTGGATGCTACTGGGTCCATCAAAATTTGATGTAGCCGGATCGCAAGTCTAATTTCGAAAAATATTCGGCGCCATGTAATTCCTCCAATAACTCGTCGATCACCGAAATGGGGAACTTGTCCTTTACTGTTTTTGTATTCATGGCACGATAGTCGGTACAAAAGCGCCATGTGTCATCTGATTTTTTGACTAACAATATGGGTGAGGAGAAAGGGGATGAGCTGGGTCTAATAATCCCCCTTTGTAGCATCTAATCACATTGCTTCTCAATTTCATCTTTTCTCAATTTCATCTTTCTGCATATGAGGATATCGGTAAGGTCTAACAACAATGGGGTTGTTACCTTGTTCCAGTAGGATTTTATGGCTGAATCCTCTTGAGGGTGGGAGTCCTTGAGGTTCCTCGAACAGGCTGCTGTAGGTATCTAGAAGGTGCTGTAACCGTGTAAGGGATACCTCCTCTGTTATAGTTGTCGAGAGGTTTCGGTGTGACGGATTGTAGGATGAGTCTCCGTGCCATGTAACTAACATGCCCTCCCTTACAAACTGCATATGCATTTTGTCAAAATCCCACGTGATACTTCCTAAGGAGTTGAGCCAATTTACTCCCATGACATCGCCAAATTCTCCTAGTGTGAGGACGTAAAAATCAACATGGAAGATATGCTTTTCCAACATAATCCGAACAGCCGAACACATTCCCGAACATGGTAGATGCTTCCCATTTGCGACCTTCACAGATATGTCTCCTCGTTGCGATATTTCAAGGTTCAATTGTAAGACCGAATTGGAGTCTAAGAAACAGTGGGTGCTGTCGGAATCAATAAGGACATGGAGAGGCATCGAATAGATGTATCCAATTATTTGCATAGTTTGGGAGTTGTTGATTCCCGTAATGGCGCGAAGAGAGATGCCCGGATCGTCTGGATTAATCTTGTCAACTTCATCTTCTTGGTTGAACGAACAGTTCATCATAGTTAAAGCACAACCCTCTTGTGCGTTGTTCCTTCATATGTGATCTGCTCAATTGCCTTGTGATCGATGGCTTGTGTTTGCTGGGATGGTACGTTTTTTTGGATACTTGGGTTCTTGTTGTAGGCTTCATGTGCTTCTTTCATATTAACGGGCCAGGCCCATAGCAGTTGTTAATTCTTTTGGGTGGTGAATGTCTACCTCAATCGCGATATGTTCTTGTAGGCTTCTAATGAAAATTTTCACTTCTTGCTCGCTTGTGAGGGAGGAAGCTCGTGCAGAAAGTTGGTCAAATTGACGCTGGTATTCTCATACGTGCCTATTTGTCGTAATTTCGATAGTTCTCCCAGTTTGTCGGTGCGAATCGGTGGCCCAAACCTCACGTGGCAGTACTGTGTGAAAAACTCCCATGTAAGATCGGGTTGATCTCGCTTAAGTTTTAAGAACCACAATTGAGTGTCTCCTTTAAGATGAAAGGACACGAGCCCCACACGCTGATCTTCGGGCGTGCGTTGATGGCAGAAAAAATGTTCATAACGGCTTATCCAACTAATGGGGTCGGTTGACCCATCATAGGTCGGAAAATCCATCCTCGAACATTTGGGAATGAATTGATTCGAGTCCCCCAACTCATTGGATTTGTGCTGATCTCTTGTCCATGAATCAGATGCTCCGCTGCTATCCATACTGTCCTTGCTGGTTTTTGACACTTGAGCAACCAATTATTCATGCCTTTTGTGTAGATCTTGTTGGGTGTGTTCTTGTTCATCTTGCTGCGTGCTTGGTGTTCTCGTTCGGGTTTGAACATGTTAAAGAGGGTGGTAAGCTGCTCTTAGATTGCTCGCAAATCGCCCATAACTACTATATCTGATACCAACTTGTTATGAGCACGGGTAAAGGATCGGGTTATGGGTCAGCGAAGGGGTAGATCGTTTGAAGGATCGAGTGTGCTAGTGCCTTCGAAGGCATTTCGAACACTATATTCTCCGATGAGCTGCAATAGCTCGTGTTATAAGAATATTAACACCGATGAATTAAATCGAGTTTGGTTTAAACCAAGCGGAAGAAACTCGAAGTAATCTTTCGTGAAGAAGAATGTTATTAGAAAACATTTTAACTTATGTAAACTGAATAACTGAAAAATGGTAGATTAGTTTTTGCATCCATCAGTTTAGTTATGGTGACAACTGAACTGACGGATACTCTAACTGATCAAAACAATTTGAAAACAATAGTTAATCAATTAAATACACAAAATATGTTTATGGATATTCGAAGACTTCAACTGCTTCTACGTCACCCCTTCTACCACCACGGGTAAGATCCACTAGAAGACTTTGATTTATACAACACTTTGTACAAACCCACTCAGCTAGGACTTACACTACTGCCTAAACTGAACTCCTAGCTACGACTGAAGGCAACACCTTCCAGCCAATGTGTCAAAGACTACATACACAAGTTTAACGTCTTTGTGCAAGACGGTTTTTTTGAGCGGTTGAGAGTGTGAGTGTGAGAATTGAACAAGGATGTTCTCACATACTGAGGGATAAAAGCTTCTATATTAAGCTGATAACATGTTGAAGTGTCCCTCTGGGCTGATTGCTTCCGAAGGCTGATTTGCAATGTGCGTGCCTTTTTTTTTTCTCTCTTATTTGCGTTGTTGTTGATATTGATATATCTTGTCGAGTCTTCACCGATTTTCTCTTTATATAGGCGGGAAAGACTGATCGTACAGTGATACTCATTTATTGTATCCATTGCATCTTGAATTCGTTTCTTGGACTTTGTGTCTCGACTTTTCGACTGCCCTTCTGAAACGTTTTGTCTTTAATGCTCTGATGCAACGTCCATTATTGTCCTTTGACTGGACAAAGGCTTTGTACCTTCACGCACAGTTGCAATACATTGAAAGAGATTGTCTTCATCTAATACTGAAAGATTCTGACTGATGCTTCGGACTGGTCAGCTGAACTGGTCTTCAGTTGGGCTGATAAAATCAGTTGACTCGTCAGTTGAACTAATTTCATTCTCGTTCAGTTGAATTGATCAGCTGGGTTTCTTCATCAATTGAACACTCCTTCGGCTGGCCAAGTTTCTGAGGTTCTCCTGCTGAACCACCTATCAACTGGACAATCAGTTGGACTGCTCAATTAACGCAACAGTTAGACTGATTCAGTTTGTGCGATCAGTTAGGTCTTCAGTTTGCGATGTAAATAGCTCATTACTGATCTTAGCTTCTGTACACTAAGATAGATTATTAGTAACACAAATTAACAAGTTTTATTAACATCAAAATCAAGATTGCAAACTTGAAAAGTTCCAACATCGTTTAACTCTAAGATTTGTTTGTGGCTTTTTCTACCTTGTCTACCTATTTTTGGATGTTCGATGCTCGTTTGAAAGAACCCCGCGATCTCAATATTAACTATATTTTTTGAGAAAAGACTGAATGTTTTATTTCTTTCATCAACAGCCATTTAAAGACAAGATAAGCATTAAATTGACATGCAAGAAATCTGCACATTAGTCCCATATCTAGGCTCAAGATTCTAACACTTATTAAAGGAAAGTAAATAAAATTCAATCAATCCAATTCCTTATTTTCTAAACTTCCCATGAGTAAACCTTTGATATAGCACATCCTTGATTTTTGCTGCTTGATTCTTGTTTGAGTTGGGCTGGGCCCCATGGGTTGAGTCTCTGACAGAGTACTCAGGTACTCCACTTGTCCTATTTGTTTTTATCCATGTGTTATCATGACGCACTTACATTTTTATGCATGTAGAGTAACGAACTTTTGGCAAATCAGTGCTTTTAAATTTTCTTTCTGTGTAATTTAACCGAAATTCTTTTTGAGATTACTTTCAAATTTGAGAATGATGTTTTTCTCTTGATGAAGATTGTATCTTAATCGATCATGTTTAGCTACAACAAAGTTGCATAAAAGGACATACGCCAATAATAAATTTTTTGTTAATGTGGACACTGTTATCATAGTTGTATATGTTCCTATGTACCTTTTAGTTGTTTACGGTGTGTCTAGCGGAATATGTTCGTATGAACATGAGAACATCTACTTCCTAAATTTAACTGAATATGTTAATTTTTGCTGTGATTAATTTTTTAATCATGTCGCTAATGTTTCTCATTATGAATTGATGCATTATACTGTTATTATATGTCTCAGGACGGATTTGGTTCCTGCTTATGTTCGCCTACTTCGAGATAATGAAGCAGAAGTGCGTATAGCAGCTGCTGGAAAAGTCACCAAGTTCTGTCGGATTCTTAGCCCTGAACTCGCCATTCAGCATATTCTTCCCTGTGTGAAGGTATAAGCCAGATGTATTTTTTTTATGATAGTTGGTGAATTTATGGTTTATGTAATTGCTTTTTTTACCTTGCTATATAATAAAAGGCTGTGCTGCTGCTTGTAGGAATTGTCATCTGATTCCTCACAACATGTGAGATCTGCTTTGGCATCTGTCATAATGGGAATGGCTCCTGTCTTGGGAAAGGTGAAGTGAATTGCAACTTAAAGTTTATGAAAGACGATAATGATGCAAATTCTTTTTTCACGATGAACTGCTGATTAGTTTGGATCCAATGTATTTTAAGTAACATTGTTGGTATATAAAGACATATAGTTTTATGCAATCTGAACGCCTTTGCATGCGTTCAGAGATGGAATGGCAGTCTCTTTTTAGCTTCATAATTCCACATTATCGACTACGCTGAACGTTAAGTGTTTTATGCATATGTTGCCACATCCACCTGCTTGTTGCTGTATACTTGGTTTTTGCTGACGATTTATCTCAACCCTGCAATAGATTCAGCTGTTTTCTGTCATTATAGTTGTGTACAGTTTGTGCTGATGTCATAGGCATGGTTCTTGACAGAGTTTCAGTTCATCAATTTACAATTTATATCCATAAATAGCTTTTTATCTTGAAATGGTAACACCTTGTCATTCGACCTGTAGAATGTATTTTTTTTTCTTTATGCATACCAAATCTATGTTGTGGTTGGTGAGCCCGAGTCAGCATTGGCTTGCCTGAATTTAGATTCAAGATGTCTCTTTTGTTGTATATCCTTGAGTCTGGTATCGTGTGCAGATTGATCTCGGTTCTTATGAAGGAGCAGTAGGGTCTTATTAGGATTGCGTATTTAGCTTTGCAATATCTTGGGAAATAAAAATATCCTCTTTCTTAGACACTTTTCTGTGTTTTGGCCCCGTTTGGATCCTATGAGTTTTGGTTTAGTCACCAGTGCAGTATTTTTATGGATATGGATGTGAGGTGGTATTTGTTCTCCTTTCTAAACTCACCATGTATAATTTGTGTTGAAGAATTTTCAACTGATTGGTGATTCTTTAGTTGTTGTTTTCATGGTTTTTCAATATATTATCATTTATTACTTTCTTGGAGTCTGATTTCTTAAATAAAGAAGTAATTAGATACTCAGATTATTACGGTGGGTTTTAAAAAATTGAGGTCTTGTTTTTGTTGATGATACAGGATGCAACCATTGAACAACTTCTTCCTATTTTTCTTTCTTTATTGAAAGATGAATTTCCTGATGTTCGCCTCAATATCATTAGCAAGCTAGATCAAGTCAATCAGGTGTGTAATATTCCTTCAAATTGTTTCTTTTGTGAAAAGAACTTCTTCACCTGTGGCTATTTCCAAATATTGCTCTCTTATTCCTGTTTGTGGATGCTTGCAGGTTATTGGGATTGATTTGCTCTCTCAGTCTTTATTACCGGCTATTGTCGAGCTGGCAGAGGATAGGCATTGGAGGGTTCGGCTTGCTATCATAGAATATATACCACTATTGGCTAGTCAATTGGGTGTCGGATTTTTTGATGATAAATTGGGTGCCCTTTGTATGCAGTGGTTACAGGACAAGGTTGGTGTTTTTTCTTAGGATTATGCTCGGCTAACGTGTATACTTATTTTACAATTGATAGTTTTTTCTTGTTTTCCAATCTACATGAGAACTATGAAAGAGCGATGTCATGGCTGTTGTTAAGTTTGAATGGTGAGGTTACACTTGATGTTGTTCATGATGAGAGATTCAAATGAAATATGTAGATTCAACCTTGATTTATTTATTTGTTACTTCTTTTCAAACGACTTGTGCTTCTCTATTTTGATTTATGATATATTTATGTCAGTTGGCCATTTTTTTTTGAATAGGCCATTTTTTTTTACCTTTGTCATGGACTAATGCACATCAATGGGTAAAACCATTGAAATGGGCATCATCTAATGTCTTGCTGTTTGTTTTTGTAAAGGTACACTCAATTAGAGATGCTGCTGCTAATAATCTGAAACGCCTCGCTGAAGAATTTGGTCCAGAGTGGGCAATGCAGCATATAGTACCACAGGTTTGTTGATGATGGTTAATTATTCTGTTGTTTTGGTTCCTGCTTCCAGTGAAGTTACTAGCCTTGTCTTTCAGTTAACGTCTGATTAAATTGTCCGACTGATTAAATTATCGTTGTAGCTTGTACAAGAAGTCAGAGGAGATGTTTATATTTCAAGCTATGTACCACAGACACTTCTAAATTTTTTTTGAAGTATCGGACACGGATAAAACATGAATACGGATACGACACGCCTAACCGTGTCTCGGATACGGCAAAATCGGTATCGTTGACTTTTTGCATGTTTGACCAGTCGGATACGTCATTGACATGACTAGGATACGCCATGGACATGTTTTTGGATACGTTTCGAAATTTTTTTTTTGCCTTTTCTTTTTAAATNTATATTCTAATAATTGTCGTATCCTAACCGTATCGTGTCTTATATTTTTAAAGTTTTCCGTATCGTCGTATCCGTATCGTATTTGATATGATACCCGTATCCGTACCTGTATCCATGCAACATAGATACGGTATCCGTACCCGTATCCTGTATTCTACGACACTCATCATCAAGACGTGGACCTACAATGTCTAGGGTCATCAGAGCCCGCGGGTCCCGTCGGACAATGTAGTTCTCGATGCCCAACCGTCCACAATTCAGAACCGGGATGAGCTCAAAAGATATCAGACCCAACGTGATGTCATGCATAATATACCAAAGCAGTAAAACATGTATCATGCAATAGATAAATATGCAGCTTATAAGTGTGTATGTTACGCCTGGATATCTCGATCAGTATATCGCGTATCTCACTAAAACAATCTGGAAGAAAGTTTACTCGTCTGAATCTAGAGAATACCAGCATAATGAAATCACTATCAAGTCAGATCTTGGATTACCAAACATGCTTCAAAGTTCTTCCGAATGATCCTTAAATCACTATTTAAGGTTTTAGGATTATACTCGCGTCTGTTGTCAGCCCGCTGATGGTATCTCGATTTGCGTGTCTCAGTTCACCGACCCTTCTTCGAGTTGACAATAGGTCCGAAGCTTCCTGACACATGTCCTAGAAATTGGCTAGAAAACCTAAGGTATATGGTTAGAACTCGAGATCGAGGAGCTGAAGGAAATCGGTTTAGAAAACAAATAAAATCAGCTTTCGTTTATAGGCTGGATCTGGACTAGTTTAGAAGATCCGAAATCAATCTTATCTGCCACGTTTTATAATCTCATTTGTCTAGTTGGATTTCTCAGGATATTGAAATCTGAAGTAGATTGGGTGGTCAATTTAGAATTCGGTGGATCCCAACAGGTTGATCCAGAATTATCAATTTCTTAATAATACATAATTAACAACTCTTTAGTCATCACTTAATTAGTATTTCGTTCAAAAAAAGGATTATGCCTATTACATCCTCCCTTCCTTACAAAGATTTCGTCATCGAAATCAGAACTTTAGTACAAATGCAACTGAATAAAATATAACTCATTATTACAATGATACAACTCAAAACAAATGCGGATACGTTGTCATTGCACTTGCACTAGAACAAGTGGAATGGTCTTGGTTTTGAGCTTCTTTTTTCTACCCAGGATTATGAGCGGCTGCTTGACATAGGTCAAGTCTTCTTCAAGTTGAATATCTGTCGGATCAAGAACGTGCAATTCATCTGCTACATACCGTTGTAGCAACAATACATGAAAGACATTATGAATGCTGGACAGATACAACAGTAAAGCCAATCGATACGCCAAATTTCCAACACATTCCAAGATCTCGAAAGGTTCGATGAATCTATGGGCTAATTTTACCTTTAGTTCAAATCTCATCACTCTGCAGAATGGTTAAACTTTAAGAAAAGCTTTTTCCCCTGGCTGAAACTGTAGGGGTCTACGCTTGGTATTCGTGTAACTAGATTGACGATCTTGTACAATTTTAATTCTCTTCTGGATCCGTTCCACTTGGTCAATCGCTTGTTGCACTAATTCAGGTCCTTGCGCTTGTCGTTCTCCTATTTCGTCCCAAAACAATGGATTACGTCAACGTCTACCATACAATGCTTCGAACGGAGGCATACCGATGCTGTTGTGGTAACTATTGTTAAATGCAAACTTCACAAGCGGCAGATGATCATGCCATGCTGGTCCAAAATCCATAGCACAAGCACGTAACATGTCCTTGAGTGTCTGAATAGTACCCTCAGATTGATCATCGGTCTCTAGATGATATGCAATACTCAGACACAATGTTCCTAACGCTTTTTGAAAACTTTCCCAGAACTTTGAGGTAAAACGTGGGTCTCTGTCATTGACTACACTTGTTGGCACACCATGATATTTAGGACTCTCTTGGAGGTATAGTCTTGCCATGCGATCGAAACTATATTTCCCGACTATACGAACTGAAATGTGATGACTTAGTCAGTCGGTCTACAATTACCCAAATGACATCCTAATTCTTAGAAGAAAGCGGCAAGTGGGTGACAAAATCAATCGTCACATGCTCCCACTTCCATTCAGGGATATGAAGATTCTGAAGTAATCCTCTTAGTCGACGATGTTCAGCTTTCATTTGCTGACAAACCAAACACTTAGCTACATACTGCAAACATTTTGGTTTTCAAATCTTTATACATTTTCATGCTTCTAGGGTGGATACTCAACTTACGCCTATGGGCTTGAGATAAAATCTCGTCTCTTAAATTAGAATATTCTGGAACTACGATTCTCCCCGACAGACACAAGGTTCAATTTGTTTGAAACGCAAAGCTTGATGTGTTGTCTCCGTTATTTAACCTTGCTAACTTTTTCACATTTGGGTTAGAAAACCGAGCTTATCTGAATTTTGCATACAACATTGGTTCAGATAAAATACTCGTTACTTAAATGTTTTCTATTCCTTTTTTATGACGGAAGTGAACTACCAGAAAAAACAATTTGGATTACACTTGAGATGAAACTTGTATGAAGTGCAGATAATCTCACTTTGCGACTAAAAGCATCAGCTATGAGATTCGCTGATCTTGGATGATATTTGATTTCGCAATCATAATCTTTTAACAAATCCATCCATCTGTTTTGGCACATATTTAAGTCTGCTTGAGTGAAAATATACTTCAAGCTCCTATGATCCTTAAAAATATCAAATCTCTCTCCATAGAGATAATGTCGCCAAATCTTTAAAGTAAACACAATCGCTGATAATTCCAGTCATGAACTAGATAATTCTCTTTATGCTTCTTCAACTATCTAAACGCATGAGCAATCAAATGACCATTCTTGGTTAAAACACATCCAAATCTTTGAAGTGATGCATCAGTGTACACAACATACCCTCCTGTTTCAGACTGCAGAGCCAAAACTTGTGCAATTGTCAAACGTTGACGCAGTTCGTTGAAACTATTTTCACAATCATGTGTCCATTCGAACTGCACATTCTTACACTTGAGCTGTGTTAATGGCTTGGCAATATGAGAAAATCCGGAGACGAATCTATGGTAATAACCTGCCGAACCTAGAAAACTTTTTTTTTTGAGCCGACTCTGGTCGTGCTCAATTCAACACTGCTTCGATCTTGCTTGGATCCACTGATGTCCCATCTTTGGATATAACATGTCTCAAGAAGACAACATTGTTGAAATATCCACAACATAAATGAGATATCTCTCTCTTCCTTTCGCTAAAGTCCGTTGTGCCTCTAAAGCTGACACTACTGGCATTGGAGGTCGAGCTCCCGCATCGAAGAAGAACCAATTCTCGTCTCCTTCTGGACGAAACTGAGCGAGACATATAACAATCTACGGTCGCTCTATACTTAGTCAATAGGTCGATTCCCATAATACAATCGAAATCTTCCACATCCAATATCATCAAATTGGCCGACAAGTATTTTCTCTCCAACTCTATCAAACAGTCTACTATAAGTCGCGTAGCTAAAACTTTTTGTCCCATAGATGTTGACACCGACATCATAAACATCTAATGACACATTAGTTTATGCTTCTTAAAAAACATTGATGCTATAAATGAATGCAATGTCCCAATGTCAATTAATACATATGCAGTGATACCATATAAAAGGAAATTACTTGCAATGTCTCATTCGTTTTGCTCCTTAGCTTGCTCTTGGTTTAGGGCAAACGTTGCTGAGATACTTGCGATATCCCTCCACAACGGAAACCTTGAGCAGGAAAACCTTTCTGCTGCACATTGGCCTCAAACTATTTTCCATTGTAAAATCCTACCATAGAATCTCCGGCTCCACTCTGATCCTCCAAGTTAGGGCAATCTCTCTTCATGTGACCAAAACCACCACAATTGAAACATGCACTTGTTTCTCTTCAACATATGCAGGGATACCACATAAAAGTAAATTACCTGCAATGACTCTTTCGTTTTGCTCATCAGCTTGCTCTTGGTTTGGATTGCTGAGATCCTTGCGATATCCCTCCACGACAAGAACCTTGAGCAGGAATACCTTTCTGCTACACTGTGGCCTCAAACTGTTTTCCACTATAAGATCCTACTATAAAACTTTCGCCTCCAAGTTAGGGTAATCACTCTTCTTGTGACCAAAACCACCACAATTGAAACATGCACATGTAACTCTTCGACATAGTAATCACTCTTCATGTGACCAAAACTACCACATTTGAAACATGCACTTGTAACTCTTCGACATATGCAGGGATACCGCATAAAAGGAAATTACCTGCAATGACACTTTCGTTTTGCTCTTCAGCTTGCACGACAGGACCTTGAGCAGGAAAACCTTTATGCTACACAGTGGCCTCAAACTGTTTTCCATTATAAGATCCTACCATAAAACTTTCGCCTCCAAGTTAAGGTAATCACTCTTCATGTGACCAAAACCACCACAATTGAAACATGCACCTGTAACTCTTCGACATGGTAATCACTGTAGCGCCCTTACCCGAGCCACTACTAAACAGAGTAATAAGCATGCAACATTAAATCTTAATAACAACAATTAAACAGCGGAAACCCAATAACTTAATCATCTTACAACCCAAACGAAAACAGAACAAATAACAGCAGTCTTAAACATTTATACAACCACATTGAAAACAAAACTCTGAACGAGAAAACGATAAACCACGTAAAACCTCCACTGGATCACCACCGAAAACCCAACTGCTCTAGCCATTGTCTTGGTCGCCCGAACCTTCCAACCTAAGACCTGCCCCGTGGAATGGGGTGCCCAAGATGAGAACAAGGACGTGAGCGACAATCGTCCAATACGAGAATGTACGAGTATACAAACTGATATGATGCATGCGAAATGCAATATGTTCTGATATCAAGGATCAAGTCAAGAATCTCATGCTCAGTCTAGAGGCGCCTGAGTGTGTAGTCTCTGATTTGCCCTAGGCATGTTTTGGCTCCCACACTCATCATGAAGACGTTGACCTACAATGTCCAGGTAATCAGAGCCCGCAGGTCCCGTCGGACACTGTAGCTTTCGATGCCCCATCGTCCACAATACAGAATAGGGCTGAACGGTCCCAACAAATGAGGTATATCTCAAAAGAAATCAGGCTCAACATGATATGTCATGCATAATATGTCAAAGCAGTAAAACATGTATCATGCAACAGATAATTATGCAGCATATAAGTGTGTATACTACGCTTGGATATCTTAGTCAGTACATCACGTACCTCACTAAAACAATCTGACAGAAAGCTCTGAACCTAGACGATACCAACAATATGAAATAAATATCAAATTAGATTCTGAATTATCAAACATGCTACATAGTTCTTCCTAAAGTCTTTAGGATTATACCTGCGTTCGTCGTCAGCCCGCTGAGGATGTCTCGATCTCAGTTCACCGACCCCCCTCGAGTCGACACTAGCTCCAAAACTTCGTGACACCAAAATGCCATAGAAAATGGCTAGAAAACTAAGGTATATTGCTAGAACTCTCTCTGAAGGATGCGGTGTAGGGAACAAAAGAATTCAGCTTCAATTTATAGGCTGCATCCGGACTATTTCAGAAAATCCGAATCAATCTTATCTGCCACGTGTCAGAATCTCATTCGTCTAGTTGGATTTCTCGGTATAATGTAATCTGAAGTAGATCGGATTATCCATTTTAAATTCGGTGGATCCCAACAGCTCGATCTCGAATTAGCAATTCCTCAATAATACTAAATTAACAACTCTTTAATTATCTCTTAATTTGTACTTCATTCAAAATAAGGATTCGGTCATTACATCCTCCCCTCCTTACAAAGATTTCGTCCTCGAAATCAGGACTGAAGTACAATACAACTGAATAAAATACAACTCATGATACAAATATACAACTCAAAACAAATGTGGATACTCTGAGCGCATACGACTCTCCAACTCCCAAGTCGCCTCTGTAGTACCTCGGCGTTGCCATTGCACTAGAACAAGTAGAATGGTCTTGTTTCTGAGCTTTTTCTCTTTCCTACCCAGGATTAAAATCGGCTGCTCGACATAAGTCAAGTCTCTTCAAGTTGAACATCTGTAGGACCAAGAACGTGCGACTAATCTGCTACATACCATCGTAGCAACGATACATGAAAAACATTATGAATGCTGGACAGATACGGCGGCAAAGCCAATCGATATGCCAAATTTCCAACACATTCCAAGATCTCAAAATGTCAGATGAATCTTGGGGCTAATTTTCTCTTGAGTCCAAATCTCATCACCCTGCGGAATGCTGAAACTTTAAGCAAAACTTTTTCCCCTGACTGAAACTGTAGAGGTTTACGCTTGGTGTTCGCGTAACTCAATTGACGATCTTGTGCAGCTTTAATTCTCTTCTTGATCAATTCCACTACGTCAATCGCTTGTTGCACTAATTCAGGTCCTTGTACTTGTCGTTCTCCTACTTCGTTCCGAAACAATGGAGTACGACGTCTACCATATAATGCTTCGAACGGAACCATACTAATGCTGCTGTGGTAGCTATTGTTATATGCAAACTTCGCAAGCGGCAAATGATCATGCCATGCTGGTTCAAAATCGAAAGCACAAGCACACGACATGTCCTCGAGTGTCTTAATAGTCCTTTCAGACTGACCATCGGTCTCTAGATGATAGGCAGTACTCAATCTCAATGTCATTCCCAACGCTTTTTGAAAACTTCCCTAGAACCTTGAGGTAAAGCGTGGATCTCTGTCATTGACTATACTTGTTGGCACACCATGATATTTAGGAATCTCTTGGAGGTATAGTCTTGCCATGCGATCGAAACTATATTCCCGACTATACGGAATGAAATGTGATGACTTAGTCAGTCGGTCTACAACAACCCAAATGGCATCACAATTCTTAGAAGACAACGGCAAGTGAGTGACAAAATCCATCGTCACATGCCTCCCCCTTCCACTCAGGGATAGGAAGATTATGAAGTAATCCTACTGGTCGTCGATGTTCAGCTTTCACTTACTAACTTTTTGACTTTCGGGTCAGAAAACTGAGCTTCTCTGATTTTGGCATACAACTTTTGGTTCAGATAAAATGCTCGTTACTCGAATGTGTTTCAGTCCTTGTGACGAAATTGAAATCCCAGAGAACAACAATCTTGTATTACACTTGATATGAAACTTGTCTGAAGTGCAGATAATCTCACCTTGCGACTAAAAGCATCTGCTGTAAGATTTGCTGATCCTGGATGATACTTGATTTCACAATCATAATCCTTTAACAAATTCATTTATCTTCTTTGGCGCATATTCAACTCTGCTTGAGTGAAGATATATTTCAAACTCTTGTGATTTTTAAAAATCTCAAATCTCTCTATGTAGAGATAATTTCGCCATATTTTCAAAGCAAACACAGTCGCTTCCAATTCCAGATCATGAACTGTATAATTCTCTGAATGCTTCTTCGACGGTCTGGATGCATATGCAATCACATGACCATTCTGGGTTAAAACACTCCAAGTCCTTGAAGTGATGCATCAATGTGCACAATGTACCCTCCTGATCCAGATGACAGCTAAAACTGGTGCAGTGGTCAAACGTTGACGCAGTTCATTGAAACTATTTTCACAATCATGTGTCCATTCGAACTTCACATTCTTACACGTCAGATGTGTTAATGGTTTGGCAATCTGAGAAAATCCTGAGATGAATCTCCTGTAATATCATGCCAAACCTAGAAAACTTCTTATCTCTTGAGCTGATTCCGGTCGTGCCCAACTCAACACTGCTTCGATTTTGCTAGGATCCACTGATATCCCATATTTGGATATAACATGTCCCAAGAAGACAACTCTGTCGAGCCAAAACTCGCACTTGTTCAACTTAGCATACAGTTGGTGATTCCTTAAAGTTAGTAACACAATCCTTAAATGTTGTGCATGCTCTTCAAGGTTACGAGAGTATACCAGTATGTCATCAATGAAGACAATGACAGACTTGTCAAGATACTCCTGGAATACTCGATTCATCAAATCAATAAATACTGCTGGAGCATTCGTAAAACCAAACGGCATCACTAGAAACTCGTAATGCCCATACCTTGTTCGAAATGCAGTCTTAGGGATATCACGTTGATGAACTCGAAGTTTATGATACCTAGACCGTAAATCAATCTTCGAGTACATTGAAGTCCCTTGCAGTTGATCAAACAAAACATCGATCCGTGGTGATGGATATTTATTCTTGATTGTTACTCAGTTCAACTGTTGATAATCTATGCAAAGTCGCATAGACCCATCCTTCTTTTTAACTAACAACAGTGGTGCTCTCCATGGAGACACATTGGGTCTATGTACCCCTTGTTAAGAAGATCTTGTAACTGTTGTTTCAACTCTTTCATCCCTGTTGATGTCAATCTATAATGCGCTCTGGAGATATGTGCGGTTCCTGGTACCAACTCTATCTTTGCGTCCACTTCCCTCTCCGGAGGAAATCCAGGAATTTCATCGGGGAAAACATCAGGAAATTCATCAAAAACTTGAATGTTCTTCACGTCGATTACATCTTTCGATACGTCAACAACATAAATGAGGTATCCTTCTTCTCCTTTCGCTAAAGCCCGTTGTGCCTTTACAACAGACACTACAGACATTGGAGGTCGAGCTCCCTCACCGAAGTAAAACCAATTCTCGTCTCCTTCTGGACGAAACTGAACGAAACGTTGATAACAATCTACCATCGCTCTATACTTATTCAATAGTTCGATTCTCATAATACAATCAAAACCTTCCATAGCCAATATCATCAAATTGGCAGACAAGTATTTTCCCTCAAACTCTAACAAACAGTCTACTACAAGTCGCTTAGCTAAAACCTTTTGTCCCATCGGTGTAGACACCTACATTAAAACATTTAATGACACGTAGGGTAGTTTATGTTTCTTAACAAACATTGATGCTATGAATGAATGTGATGCCCCAGTGTCAATTAATACATATGCAGGAATACCACATAAAAGAAAATTAACTACAATGACTCTTTGGTTTTGCTCCTCAGCTTGTTCTTTGTTTAGGGCAAACACTTGCCCTTGAACTCGTGGGCGTTGCTGAGATCCTTGTGATATTTCACTACGACGAGAACCTTGAGCAGGAAAACCTTTTTGTTGCACAGTGACCTCATACTGTTTTTCACGGTAAGACCCTGCCATAGAACCTCCGCCTCCAGTCCGATTCTCCAAACTAGGACAATCGCTCTTCATGTGACCAAAACCACCACAATTGAAACAAGCACTTGTTAGTTTTCAACAATTCTCCGTCTGGTAATTGCCTTCGCAGTGGTCACATTGCTGCTTTTTCCTACCAAAGCTGTACACCCTTCCAGAACCGGAAGAAGAAGAAGATGCAGACTTCTTGAAAGACTGACCCCTAGGTCCCAAAGAAGTAGAACTTTTGCTAGCTTGCATAGCCTTCCTCCTAGCAATACTGATCTCTGCTTGACGACAATGATTCAGTAATCCTTCGTACGAAGTAGGATCGTCACAGACAAAAACCCGATCAAAAATCTCTTGTTCAAACCATTCAAAAAGTTAGAATATTTTGCTTCAGAATTCTTACTGATGTGAGGAGCGTACGACAACAGATCCGTAAAATGCTTTTGGTAATCCTCAATGCTCGAATCTCCTTGCTTAATGGTATACAGTTCCATCTCCTCCGCCTGACGAAGAGCTGGCGGAAAGTGATAATTGATGAAGGCCTGACGGAATTGTTCCCAACGAATCCGCCCATGCTGCTGAACTAGAATGACAGAAGCAGGTTTCCACCATTTCCGAGCTTTTCCTTGGATCATGAAATCGGCTACCTCCATCTTCTCATCCTCGTCATAGTGCAGCACTCGAAAACACTGCTCCATGATATCGACCCAAGCTTCAGCAACATCAACATTCTTATCTCCGGTCAACGGTGAAGGTCCAATTTTAATGAAATCCATAATGTTGACACGGTTCCTACGTCTCCTTTCATCATGATCTCGGTGACGTCTTCCGTCACGATCTCTACGATGATGTTTTCGGCCAGCCTCATCGTCGCCATAACGGCCATGTCCCACACTTCCGTGACTGTTTCCATCTCATGACATCTGAGAGGAAAACCAAAATCAACCTCTAAATCCACAAAACAGAATTACTAATGTCCCAAAAATCTTTGCATGCTCTTATACCACCAAATGTAGCGCCCTTACCCGAGTCACTACTAAACAGACTAATAAGCATGAAACATTAAATTTTAATAACAATTAAACAACGGAAACCCAGTAACTTAATCATCTTACAACCCAAACAAAAACAGAACAAATAACAGCAGTTTTAAACATTTATACAACCATATTGAAAACATAACTCTGAACGAGAAAACGATGAACCACGTAAAACCTCCACTGGATCACCACCGAAAACCCAACTGCTCTAGCCACTGCATTGGTCGTTCGAACCGTCCTACCTAAGACCTGTCCTGTGGAATGGGGTGCCCAAGATTAAAACAAGGACGTGAGCGACAATCGCCCAATACAAGAATGTACGAGTATACAAACTGATATGATGCATGCGAAATGCAATATGCTTGGATATCAAGGATCAATTCAAGAATCTAATGCTCAGTCTAGAGGCGCCTGAGTTTGTAGTCTCTGATCAGCCCTAGGCATTTTTTGGATCTGACACTCATCATCAAGACGTGGACCTACAATGTTCAGGTCCTCAGAGCTCGCGGGTCCCGTCGGACACTGTAGCTTTCGATGCCCCATCGTCCACAATACAGAATAAGGCTGAGCGGCCCCAACAAACGAGGTATATCTCGAAAGATATCATGCTCAACATGATATGTCATGCATAATATGCCAAAGCAGTAAAACATGTATCATGCAACAGATAATTGTGCAGCATACAAGTGTGTATACTACGTTTGGATATCTTAGTCAGTACATCACGTACCTCACTAAAACAATCTGACAGAAAGCTCTGAACCTATACAATACCACAATATGAAATCAATATCAAATTAGATCATGAATGATCAAACATGCTACATAGTTCTTCCTAAAGTCTTTAGGATTATACCTGCGTCCGTCGTCAGCCCGCTGAGGATATCTCGATCTCAGTTCACCGACCCCCCTCGAGTCGACACTAGCTCCGAAACTTCCCGACACCAAAATGCCCTAGAAACTGGCTAGAAAACTAAGGTATATTGCTAGAACTCTCTCTGAACGATACGGTGTAGGAAACAAAATAATTCAGCTTCCATTTATAGGCTGCATCCGGACTATTTCAGAAAATCCGAATCAATCTTATCTGCCATGTGTCAGAATCTCATTCGTCTAGTTGGATTTCTCAGGATAATGTAATCTGAAGTAGATCGAATTATCCATTTTAAATTCGGTGGATCCCAACAGCTCGATCTCGATTTATCAATTCCTCAATAATACTTAATTAACAACTCTTTAATTATCTATTAATTTGTACTTCATTCAAAATAAGGATTCAAGTCATTACAATCACTCTTTATGTGACCAAAACCACCACAATTGAAACATGCACCTGTAACTCTTCGACATATACAGGGATACCGCATAAAAGAAAATTACTTGCAATAACACTTTCATTTTGCTCCTCAGCTTGCTCTTGGTTTAGCGCAAACACTTGCCCCTGGACTCCTGGGCGTTGTTGATATCCTTGCCATATCTCTCGGTTTTCCTACTGCATAGTGGTCTCAGACTGTTGTCCACTGTAAAATCCTACCATAGAACCTCCGCCTCCACTCTGATCCTCCAAGTTAGGGCTAGGGCAATCTCTCTTCATGTGACCAAAACCACCACAATTGAAACATGCGCCTGTCACTCTTCAACATTTATCCGTTTGGTGATTGCCTCCGCAGTGGCCACATTGCAACTTTTTTTACCAAAACTGTGCAACCGTCCAGAACTTGGAGAAGAAGATACAAACTTCTTGAAAGATTGAACCCTCTGTCCCAACGAGTTAGAACCTTTGCTAGCTTGCATAGCCTTCCTCTTAGCGATACTGATCTCGGCTTGATGACAACAAATCACTAATTCTTCGTATGAAGTCGGATCGTCATAGACAGAAACCCGGTCAAAAATTTCCTGGTTCCATAAAATGCTTTTGGTAATCCTCAATTCTCGAATCTCCAGGCTTAAAGATCAACAGTTCCATCTCCTTCGCCAGGCGAAGGAGATGGCGGAAAGTGATGATTGATGAAGGTCCGACGGAAATGTTCCCAACAAATCCGCCCATGCTGCTGAACAAGAATGGTAGAAATAGTTTTCCACCATTTCCGAGCTTTTCCTTGGATCATGAAATCGGCTACTTCCATCTTCTCATCATCGTCATAGTGCTGCACTCAGAAACACCGCTCCATGATATCGACCCAAGCTTCAGCAAAATCAACATTTTCATCTCCTATCAACGGTGGAGGTCCAATCTTCATGAAATCCATAATATTTACGTGATCACTATGTCTTCTTTCATCATGGTCCCTTTCGTCACGATCTCTACGACAATGTTCTCTGCCAGCCTCATCGTCGTCATAATGACCATGTCCCATACAAGCGTTGATAACAATGGGCTACCCTTGAAGATTAACAAGAGCAATCGGGTTCCATTTGTTAATCTGTTTAAGAATAACAAAATGGATAATGCTAATCATAAATTAGAGTTTGTGGATACAAGTTCTGACTTGTTGGAATTTGGTTTTGAGGATATTGACACCGTTGAACGTACTTATGGAATTTGCCAACTTGGTTATGTGACTAGTGGGAGACCACCAACAACCTCTTTTTTTGATTTGGTTAAGCGCCGGGGACAAAACATTCACTTTCAAACTCATGAAAGTGGATGGATAACATTTACTTTTCCGGATGTTGAGGCCAAGAACCGTGTTTTGAATGGGGGAAGCTAGATGGTCTATGGATACCACCTATTTTTGAAGGAGATGCCCCTTTGCTTCCGGTTCAGAGAAGAAGACATGAATTTCCTCCCATCTTGGACCCGAATCAATGGCCTACCTCCTGACTTCTGGAATCACAACATACTTAGTAAGATTGCATCCAAAGTTGGTAATCCGATCCATATGGATATGCTAACACATGACCGGAAACGTACAAAATATGCTCGTGTGCTGGTAGAAATTGATGTAGCAAAGCCCCAAACTACTGAAATACAGGTTAGATCGCCTATTGGAATGGTTGAAGTCAAAGTGGTGTATGAGCAAGAGGTCAAGTTCTGTGACCACTGCAAAAGAGCGGGACATGGTATAGAGTCTTGTATCCGGAAGAATCATGATAATGCAGATATGAGTATCCCTAAGAACACCAACTACCGGAGGCGTGGAAGATCGAAGAGTGTCAATATGAGACATAGAAATACTAGAAGTAAATCCAAAGGACAAAGTAAATTGCACCCTGTTCCAGGGGAGAATGCCAATGTTGAGAATCCTGTTGATATATCAGTCAATACACCACCTGCCACTTCAACAGCAGCCCAAGATATGAATGAAAATAGCACACTTGACAGCAACTTGGAACCACATATTACAGTTTACAAAGGGAAGAAGGTGCTGGATAGTGAACAACCGATCACTGATAATTCACAGACACATAAGGGAGATGGGGAGGAAGGGTTTTAGGTGGTCAAAAACAAGAAGAACAAACAGAAGAACAACAAAAAGATAAAGGAGGATGTGGAAAAACAAGGTTATAATAAGAATATGGGCAAATTCTTTTATAAAATGGAGGATACTAGCTCTTGTGACACGGAATACATAAATGTCAACAACCAGAATACGAACGACAGGTTCTTTGGGAACCAAGAGAAGGGGCGGCAACCCAAAATTGCCTCTATTTCTCAATGAAACTTGCTTGTTGGAATATTAGGGGCCTTCACGAGCCCCTAAAACAGAAGATTGTTCGGGCTCTTGTGGGTACACATAAGATTGATGTTTTTGGCATGTTGGAATCCAAATTCGATGAAAAAGCAATGGGAAACTTGAAGAGGACTCGATTCACGGATATGTATTCCATCCATAATTTTTCATACAGCAGTAAGGGTCGTATCCTCGTCTTATGGAACCGTTTAACTGTTGATATTATTGTATTAGATATGGGAGAACAATACAATCATATGCGGTTGTTGTGTCTTAGAAGTAGTACTGAATTCTGTGCTTCGTTCTTTTTTCCCACTATGGTCTAATCTTAAGAGCTTCGGGGAGTCTATTAATAAGCCTTGGATCTTGCTGGGAGACTTCAATTCATTGCTTTCTCCAAATGAGAAACAAAGAGGCTTAGCGGTTAGGAACTATGATGTTAAGGATTTTGTGGATTGTGTGGGTCACTTGGATTTGGTGGATCTCCGATCTTTGGTTTGCTTTTTCATTTGGATGAGCCCCGAAGTTTTTAATCAACTGGACAGAGTTATGGTTAATCCTCGTTGGATGCATTTGAATCTGAATGGTATGGCGGAGTTTATAGCTCCTGGGTGCATCTCGGATCATGCGTTCAGCATAGTTACTTTGCTGGAAACAACAAGAGACAAAGCGAAGCCTTTTAAATTCTTCAATATGTGGGCTTTGAGTGATAATTACTTGGAGTTGATTACTAATAGGTGTGATATCCGATATAAAGGCACGTCACGGTCCCTATTAAAACAACAATTGAATGGTCTCAAGAATGCTCCGTAATCTCTCAACCGCACTCAGTTTGGCAACATATCTTACAGGGCAGAGGTTGCACGTAAGAATCTTGTAGACTTACAGAACAATATTTTACAAGATGGGATTATGTGTGATAACTACCATGTTGTGAGGTAAGGGGCAGAATGTCTTCTGGAAGCGGAGAGATTATTCTTGGCTAGTTACTTGAAACAAGGTGACAGATGCACTAAATTCTTCCATGATCTCATCAAAAGGAATAACAAAAGAAATGTTATTGTTGCTATCAAGAAATCGGATTGTGGAGTTACGATTAACCAGGAAGAGATTGTGAATGAATTCATAATGTTCTACTGTAATCTATTGGGGAGCAAAGAGAACATGATACCACTTGATAGGAGTCTCATTACAGAGGGCCGTTGTTTCTTTACTTTGGAGACTTAGGACCTTACTGCCATGGTCGCTTTGGATGAGGTGAAAGATGCACTTTTTGATATAGGCAATGATAAAGCTCCTGGATCGGATGGGTGTGGATCTTTCTTCTTTAAATCATCTTGGAATATTATATCTAATGATGTGTTTGCAGCTGTTAAAGAGTTCTTCTCGAGTGGCCGATTATTGAAACAATGGAACCACTCTATATCAGCGCTTGTGCCCAAAACAACAATGGCAAATTCGGTACATGACTATCGCCCTATCTCTTGTTGTACTGTTGTTTACAAAATTATTTCGAAGGTGTTGGTTTACAGGCTGAGAAAAGTAATTGGAACTGTCGTGGATAGTGCTCAGGCAGCCTTTCTGCAGGGCCGTTGCATTACTGATAATGTACATCTTGCCCAAGAACTCCTGAGGAAATATGCTCGCAAACGATCCCCAGCTAAATGCATTAAAAGTGGACTTGCAAAAAGCTTACGATGCAGTCAACTTGGACTTTTTGAGGGAAACATTGATGGCACTGAATCTCCCGGGGAAGTTTGTGGGTTGGATTATGGAGTGCGTCTGAACATCATCTTATTCTTTATCGATGAATGGCTTTTACAATGGTTTTATTTATGGCCAAAGGGGGATTTCGACAAGGTGACCCTCTATCACCTTTTTTATTCACCTTGTGCCTTAAAGTTCTGTCTCGTTCACTTAAAAGTATGTCCCGCTCCCCTCGATTTGGGTTTCATCCGAACTGCCATAACTTGCACATCACTCATTTAGCATATGCTGATGACTTGCTGCTGCTCTCCAAAGGAGAGACCCATAGTGTTTTGATGATTATGAATTGTTTGAATAACTTTGGTGCTATGGCGGGACTGAAAGTTAATCTAATGAAGTCGAACATTTATATGGCTGGGATTAATGATAATACAAGAAGATATATTCTGACTATTTGCGGGTTCCAACAAGGTAACATGCCTTTTCGATATTTGGGTATCCCGATTTCTCCCACGAAGCTCAAGACAGCACACTTCAGTGTACTTGTTGATGCGATTGCTGCTAAAATCAATTCTTGGCCAAGACAATCACTCTCTTATGTAGGTAAAATTGAGCTTATTAGATCGGTCCTTCAAGGGATGGAATGCTATTGGCTTTCGATTCTTCCAGTTCCATCCAATATTATTGATGGGATATATGCTTTGTCGTAAATTTGTTTGGCCGACAAAACACCCACCCATATCTTGGATGATGCTGTGTAGACCAAAGGAAGTTGGGGGTCTTGGCTTCAAGGACTTGCGAGCTTGGAACAAAACGCTAATTGCGAAAACACTATAGAAAATACATGCCAACGCAGATTGCTTGTGGGTGAAGTGGATTAAGCATCATTATATTCATTTTGGAGTTATTTGGAATTGGGAATGGCGGAAAGATGATTCCCCTTTGGTTAAATAGTTACTAATCATCCGGGATGAAATAATAACACGACGGGGATCTACTGAATCGGCAGTAGTTTGCTTGGAAAACTAGTTCACCACAGCAGGTGGTCTATCTCTTGCATATTCTTTCTTTGCTCGTTTAGATGGTAATTGGCCGTGGAAGCCGATCCAATGGAAATCATGTATCTTGCCAAAACACCGGTTCTGCTTATGGCTGTTTGCGCATGGTAAGTTGATGACCTGAGACCGACAATGCTACATCACCGATAAGACTTGTGTTCTATGCAAAAAACATGAAGAATCTTCTCATCATCTTTCTTCTCTTGTGAAATATCTTGCTACATTTGGAAGATGATTCGGTAGTGGCTCGGAATGACGAAACTAATGGGTTCTTGCAACACGATCCTAAGAGCTTTCAGAGGACCTTACAGGGGCAATTCTAATCTCATGAAAATGAGATGTACGACGATGGCAGCCTGACTCAATATGGAATGCAAGGAACATAGCACTTTTTGAGAATGAGCAACTGTGCACTGAAGTCATCATCCATAACATCCAAATTCTTACATTACGATGCAACAACTCGAATGCAGCCCTATGAATACGTGTTTGTGAACTGTGGATAATGCAACATGGGTTAACCTCTATGGTTGCTATGTTTGGTGGACTTACATGGATTGGACTCTCATCGTAATAGCAACAGCTCGGACAACAAGATGTGCACTTCATTGACATATATCATGTGTCTTGCTACTATAGTTGCTTTACTTTTAATCTGCTAGATTAATACGAGTGTGTTTATGATGTTTCCTTTTTAGCTATCAACTTATCTCCTGGAGATGTCCAGCGTATTTGTTACTTGCACATACATTATTTACATTGTTTTAATGGAACTTTTTTCCTTAAAAAAAAATTTGAACTTGATGACAATAATTAAACAGGAGAAACCAAATAACTTAATCATCTTACAACCCAAACGAAAAAAGAAAAATAACGTTACTCTTAAAAGTTAATACTACTATATCGAAAACATAATTCTGACGAGAATACCGGAAACCAAAAAAATCTCATCTGGATCACCACCGAAAACCCAACTGCTCTACCCACAGCTCTGGCCGTCCGAACCGTCCAAACTAAGACCTTTACCGTGGAATGGGGTGCCCAAGATGAAAACAAGGACGTGAGCGACAATCGCCCAATACGAGGATGTACGAGTATACAAACTGATATGATGCATGTGAAATGCAATATACTCAGGTATCAAAGATTAAGTCTTGAATCTCATGCTTAATCTAGAGGTGCTTGAGTGTGTAATCTCTGATTTGCCCTAGGCATGTTTTGGCTCCCACACTCATGATCAAGACCTGGACCTACAATGTCCAGGGTCATCAGAGTTCGTGGGTCTTGTCGGACACTGTAGCTCTCGATACCCAATCGTCCACAATACAAAATAGTCTGAGCAGCCCCAACAAACAAGGTATATCTCAAAAGATATTAGGCTCAACGTGATGTCATGCATAATATGCTAAAACTGTAAAACATATATATCATGCAACAGATAAATATGCAGCATATAAGTGTGCATATCACGCTTGATAATCTCCGTCAATACATCACGTAACTAACTAAAACAATATGACATAAAGTTTACTCGTCCGAACCTAGACAATACCAACATAATGAAATCACTATTAAGTAAGATCCCGGAATTAATCTTATCTGCCACGCGTTATAATCTCATTCGTCTAGTTGTATTTTTTGGGATAATGAAATTTGAAATAAGTTTGGTAATCTATTTTAAATTCGATGGATCTCAACAGGTTGATCGCGAATTATCAGTTTCTTAATAATGATTAATTAGATACTCTTTAATCATCTATTAATTAGTATTTGATTTAAAATAAGGATTCGGATCATTACATTACTTATTTTATTCTATTACAGATTTCTGCAATAAAATTATAATTTTGTTGCCATTTCGGCCACTGTTAAATAAAATATAAAATGAGCATGTTCATGGTCTTGTCGTTTCCATGCAGGTGTTGGACATGATAAACAACCCACACTACCTGTATCGAATGACCATTCTTCGTGCCGTTTCATTGCTTGCACCTGTTACGGGTTCCGATATAACATGTTCCAAAGTGTTGCCTGTCATTGTTACCGCATCAAAAGACAAGTAAACCCCACCACAGTTTCCAAAATTGTATATGAATATGGTTGTGTAATCAATAGTTTCTACGTATAATCGACTGTGAGTTATTTGTATTTTGCAGAGTACCCAACATAAAATTTAACGTGGCTAAAATTTTGCAATCCATGATCCCCATCGTCGATCAATCGGTAAGTTCACTCATGCATTTACATCTCGTGATATTCTCTCGTTTTCCCCCCGTTTTCTCTTTGTTCATCTCTCTTTCATGTTTTTGAAACATAATCCAACTTTCCAAGGTGGTGGAGAAAACCATACGCCCTTGCTTGGTAGATCTTGCCGAGGACCCTGATGTTGATGTCCGTTTCTTTGCCAATCAAGCTCTTCAATCGATCGACCATATGATGTCGAGCTAGAAACAAGTTCACGCAATGCTAAATTTTATTTCTGGTGTCTATTTTTATGCACGTATAATGCCTGTTGAATAACCATAAATTTGACTCTTGTTTCGTGTTTAGCTGTGACTCCCCCTCGAGTTTGAAATCTTAATTTAACGGTTTGACTCACTAGAAATTTGCAATTATTTTTTTTTTCAAGGATCGTTAAAAAATATTAGATAAATTAAGGATCGTGAAAGAGGATATGTGCACCTAATCTTAAATAAATTTGGGAACAAAATCTAATCTTATGACATTTGACATTGTTTCTGACTTGGTTCTATACTTAATTTAAATGATAAACACTGTATAATTATTAAATTTACAGAAATTAATCTATTTTTATCAATAATTTTTATCACTTGTATTACATATCAATTTGTTTTATGTAATATACCAAACAGAAAAACTGATCTGTACCAAACAGCAAGTGTTTGTATACATGAAGATATGCGATAAAATTAAAAAAAAAAAAAAATGGAGCCCCAAGTTAAAATAAGGGCAACTTATTTAAAAATACCCATCTCCTCTTTAAACTTTAATTTTACTACTCCTTAATTCAAATCTTAGTTTTAACTACCCCATTTTCTAAAAATCCGAATGATACCTTAATCTTTATATTGTGGTACGTGGCATTGTTATACTTATTAAGCCTGTTCTCGAAGGTATATATTCTCAAGACATGCAGCTAAGTAAGGTTTCCAGCCTATATATCATTAACAAATGATCGATTTATTATTATTATTATTATTTTTAAAGGGTCCATCATGTTTTCGTGTAATAAATTGAATTGTTAATCTCTTTGATCGGAGTACCGTCGGGTTATATCCACCGAGTTTTACAGACTGCTCCTCACAGCCTAACCACGCAGTCGTAACAGATGGTTCCTGACGCAGATTCCTTCAATAGTACTTGGCACAATCCTGTTTCGTTTCCTACCTCATGGTGTATAGTAAAGTAGTTCAATTTGAAACTAATACATGAGAGGGGCAAAAGCTTTGATACTTTTATTTAAACATACGAAATATTATTACATAGTAACCTGCAGTAGAGGAGGAGAAACTTGTTTAGGTACTAATAGGAACTCAAAACACACATAAACTTGAAAGAGAAAATATTACAACTTGGTTGAAAGAAAATGAAGAGGTTGCTCGATGTCTTCGTCTTCCTCCTGCCTTCTTATTTATAGAAGCCCTTTCGGATTTGTTTTTCGGACTTCAAACTCTTGTTATAACTTTTCTTTAATGCCTTCCACTTGTGGTTGGCACTATCTCTTGAGTGGGTGGTTGAATGGTCCCTCCACTTTTTCTTGATTTGTCTCCTTTCTAGATCATTAATATTGAAATGGCTCTTTCTTCTGATCTTATCTCCTAGCATATCCAGTAGATATGTGTCTATATTATATCAGTTGAGATTTCATTCTCGGCTTCTTTTAACCGTTTGCAGAAATCTTTGAAATTCATCAGCTGCTTTCTCAATGATTTAATCTGTCTTTTAGAAACTTTAAGATATGTAGCATACATTTTCTCTGTTTCTAAATTTTGGTTTAAATCTTGTATGATTTTCTTGTTCCCATTTACTCTTTATTTATAGTTGTAATTGGATCCAAGTTTTCTTGTTCATTTAGTGGGTTAGTCACATGCCCACTATCTCTTGTCGGGGAATCTTTATATAACGCTCCAAAAATTTAAATGTCCACGCGAACCACATGCATAAAAGTTATTAAATTCTTTGTGAATTTTAATTAATTATTTTAATTGCATAAATTAATTAGGTTGTGCATGTTGACATGTTAAGAATATACTTTTCTACTTGGTTGCATTAAAATGTATTTTTAAAGGTTATTCGAGTTGCGATCAAGGAGCGGAGACCGAGGGCTGAAAAATGAAAATGTTTTTATTAAATAATTGTTTTTAATTATTTAAAATATGATTGATGCTTTTCCTTATTTTTGAAAATAAGGAGTTTTGAGGTGATTTTATACGCCGAGACGTAATTTTTATCGGTGTTGGATTTTCAACAAATACGAACGTGTTGGCAACCCGGCTAATAAATTCACAAACTTTATTAAACAAAAATAATTTTTATATGCACTAATGGGCTTAATGGGCCTAATTAACCTTCTTAATGAGCCTAAGCTAGAAATTAGTGTTTGGTTAGTATTTAAAGTACAAAAATCCTTCCCCACACCTCATATCACACGGCCCACTCCCCTAAAATCTTCAAACTCCTCTCCTGCAAATACACGACACACACACACAAGCATCATCAAGGAGGAAGTTTTGAAAATTTTTAGGATATTCAAGCCAAGGTCGTTCGTCGTCGTTCTTCGATCCGTCAACGTTTATTCGTTTGTTAAATACGCAAAAGCAGGTCATACTCTTTTTTTTAAATCATCTATTACACCATAGTATTTGTTTAAACATGTTTTGCAGGAAAACAAGGGGCACTTTGTTATATTTTCGTTACGCATCAAGGGTGGTTTTTAAAACATGTGTTTTGATCCAAAATTATGTTTAACATGATACTAAGGGGCTGCCATGATTAGAAAAGGTTTAAGGGTGGTTTCTACATCTTTTAAAGAGTCCTAAGTCACACAAAACATGCTGCACACGTGACACGTTAAAGCTGGAAACCAAATTGATCATTTGTGATCATGGGCTCGGGTTGTAAGGATTTGTGGCTTGGCTTGGCTTGGTCTCGGCTGGGACCAGGGCTAGCTAGGGTCCGTGAGGGGTTAGGGAAGGAGTCCTAGCTCGAGACAAGAGGCTGGGGAGGAGTCCTAGCTTGACTCCAACCCGAGAAGCATCAAGGAGTTGCGCAGGTACAGCAGCTTGTGCAGGGAAAGATGGCTCGACCATGGGGCTTTGGTGTAAGGCCTAAGATTATATCACTGTAATCAGACAATAATTAATTGACAGAATTGCAAATAATGAAGATGAAAGGGGCTAAAGTGCAATTAGTGAGATTGAGTGGAAAAGCATGTGGAGGATAGAACTTGTGGCGCATATGCGCGGAGGAGAGGCGCGCATATGGGCAAGAAGTCAAGCGTGGAGGCAGAAGACCTCGCGCCTATGCGGGAGACGGGGCGCGCATATGCACGAACATGTGAAATAGCCAAGTGCCGAGACAGTTGGTCTTGTTAGAGTAGGTGCACGTCGAGCCAAGTGTTGGCCGAGTGTTCACAATGAAACTCTATGTATAAACAGTCTTTATTTTAATAATATTTGAAATTATTGTTTTGGCACATCTTTATCTGTATACCCATGCTAGTTGCATAGATAAAGCCCTTGAATATACAAATAGTAGAAAGAATATGGGATGCTCATATGATGAGTATCATGAAACTCATATTTGGAATACTGTATATTCTAAACGGTTCCTAGTCGATTCAGCCGCCGCCAAGAAGGATATAGGCCGCTCGAGCTTGAGACTAGTATCTGCGATGTGAGTACCATGTTTCATTGGTAGGGGACATTGTGATGTCCGAGCATGCAGATAGGTGCTCCTGGTAGAGTGCACTGAACAACCCTCCATTAAAGGACTTTCCAAGTGGTTCTCACTTATCGAGTGGAAAAGTCCTAGTTTATGGTTGTACACCATTAGTCCTTATGACCCGGGACAACATTGAGACTCTATGTGCTAGAATTACACTTTGACTTGTTTACCGACTCTCATGGGGTCATCAGGTGGCAAGGTTGGGTGTTCTGTCGAAACATATAGGAGTCGATGCATTGTAGTCGGGGATTCACCGCTTACCTACGGGTATGGATATCCTATGTGTTTTTCATGTATATGTAGTTTGAAATCTCTGATCAGAGTATGGTGGTAATTATGAAAGGGGTTTCATAGATTACACCATCGATGCAACTACGACATGACACATAGTATCGATTCATTGACAACTCTCGATAAACCAATGGTTGTCGAATCGGTCGGGATATATGAGTTGAAGGGACCGTACTGTACGCTAACCATAATTGAATGGTTCTTGCAGGCACTATCATTTGATACCTAGGGAATCATGTAAGCGATGCTGCTAGGCGTTTAACATGATTGGTTGGGTACTATCAGACTTGAGTTCTGACGTTCTTATTATCAAGGAGTTGATAAATAAGAATGGAGCAATTGGGGTATGCTCATATAAGGACATGTTTAGTCCGAATCACATGGAGATGTGAACCCACGGCTAGTTGTATCAATGAACCATTGAGGGCCACACAAGTACTAGCTTTCTAGATCCCGTTGAGAAGTAAAATAGTTCAATGTGTTGAACGGCTTATAAAGGAGTTTATAAGCGTAAGGAAAATTAGAAGTATGACTTCTATAAAGGAGAAAATAGTTCAATGTGTTGAACGGCTTATAAATGAGTTTATAGGCGTAAGGAAAAATAGAAGTATGACTTCTATGAGAGAAATGTAAATTTTAATTTATGGAAGTGTTCCTAAATTAAAATTTGGCCAAGTGAATAATGTATTTGAAAATTGTGATTTTCATAAACATTATTATGGACTAAATTAAATTAATTCAAGTGTTGAATTAATTAAACACTAGTGGACCTAGTAGAGTCCAAATAATTAAATTAATTCAAGTGTTGAATTAATTAAATCATATTGAGTCTTGTAGAGCTCAATTAAAATAATTATTTAACTAGTGGGACTTGGGTAAATTCAAGTAATGTTTAATTAGTCTCAAATATGTTTGAGATAATTAAATTTAGTCCATGGTTTTTAATTTGATTAAAAACCATATAATATACATGCATGGGAGGTGAAAGGTTGGGAGACTACTTTTTGTGTTTTCAAGGCATGGCATGCAACTTTTGCTTTCAACTTTTTGCATGTCCAAGACAAGTCTCCCTTCCCCCCATTACACACACCTTGGCCGAAAATTACACACACTTCTCTCCAAGTTTTTCTCTCATTTTTCTTCTTCAAGTGTTGAGGAAGAAATATTCTTCTCATTGAAAAATCTTCTTGTTTTTCTAGTGCAAAACAAGAAGGGATTTACCTAGCAAGTGGTGGGCCTAATTTTGAAGGTTGGAAGCTTGTAGATTAGTCATCCTTTGAAGAGCTAAGGTGTTTACACCTTAGTTGGAGCCATACATCAATCCTTGTGATTGATAGGTACATTTCTTAACACACTATGAATGTCATTTTATGTTTATTGTATTTGCTACACAAGAATGTTGGTGGCCGAAAATTTTATGCTAAAATCAAAATTTTTGTGCTTCCGTTGCGGTTACGGTGAAGTTAGAGTAGGTGCACGTCGAGCCAAGTGTTGGCCGAGTGTTCACAATGAAACTCTATGTATAAACAGTCTTTATTTTAATAATATTTGAAATTATTGTTTTGGCACATCTTTATCTGTATACCCATGCTAGTTGCATAGATAAAGCCCTTGAATATACAAATAGTAGAAAGAATATGGGATGCTCATATGATGAGTATCATGAAACTCATATTTGGAATACTGTATATTCTAAACGGTTCCTAGTCGATTCAGCCGCCGCCAAGAAGGATATAGGCCGCTCGAGCTTGAGACTAGTATCTGCGATGTGAGTACCATGTTTCATTGGTAGGGGACATTGTGATGTCCGAGCATGCAGATAGGTGCTCCTGGTAGAGTGCACTGAACAACCCTCTATTAAAGGACTTTCCAAGTGGTTCTCACTTATCGAGTGGAAAAGTCCTAGTTTATGGTTGTACACCATTAGTCCTTATGACCCGGGACAACATTGAGACTCTATGTGCTAGAATTACACTTTGACTTGTTTACCGACTCTCATGGGGTCATCAGGTGGCAAGGTTGGGTGTTCTGTCGAAACATATAGGAGTCGATGCATTGTAGTCGGGGATTCACCGCTTACCTACGGGTATGGATATCCTATGTGTTTTTCATGTATATGTAGTTTGAAATCTCTGATCAGAGTATGGTGGTAATTATGAAAGGGGTTTCATAGATTACACCATCGATGCAACTACGACATGACACATAGTATCGATTCATTG
>NC_133309.1:10591385-10591884 GCF_012295235.1 Primulina huaijiensis | reverse complement strand
TTTCGGCCAAGGTGGAGAGTGGGAGGGAAGGAGTGTGTCTTAATTTTCTTGTCTTGGTTGTGAGAAAAGCAAAAACAAAAGTTGCATGCCATGCCTTGAAAACACAAAAAGTAGTCTCCCAACCTTTCACCTCCCATGCATGTATATTATATGGTTTTTAATCAAATTAAAAACCATGGACTAAATTTAATTATCTCAAACATATTTGAGACTAATTAAACATTACTTGAATTTACCCAAGTCCCACTAGTTAAATAATTATTTTAATTGAGCTCTACAAGACTCCATATGATTTAATTAATCCAACACTTGAATTAATTTAATTATTTGGACTCTACTAGGTCCACTAGTGTTTAATTAATTCAACACTTGAATTAATTTAATTTAGTCCATAATAATGTTTATGAAAATCACAATTTTCAAATACATTATTTACTTGGCCAAATTTTAATTAAGGAACACTTCCATAAATTAAAATTTACATTTCTCTCATAGAAGT
>NC_133309.1:10588987-10591285 GCF_012295235.1 Primulina huaijiensis | reverse complement strand
CCGGCCATCCGATTTTCGATCCGAGCTTAGTTCCGTGCTTCTCTCGTCAAGGGATTAGAAGGGATGTAAGTTTTCTTCATTTCCTGCACGATTTGAAAATATGGGGTTGGAGAAATCATAGTTGCTTGGTATTATGTGTTCATGAGCTTGTAGTGAATTTATAATCGTAAGCGAATCGAAGAACGGATACCTTATGCAATTGTTATTGATTTTCCAGCATATTTGAATGAACTTGTACAAATTTTTGGAGTTTTGGCTTAGAATTTTTGATGATTATGAGTTGTTGATCACTGTCTATTGATACTTGAGTTGCCGGGATCTCGAGATTGTGTCGTTATGCCGTCGAAATGTATTTAGATTGAATTTGATCGAATCAAGTTTCTTTGAGTTGAGTTGTGTATTGATATTGTGTCTTGCGATAATGTCATTCCAGATCGGTATCGACGGTGTCGAACTTGAAAACTCAGCATCGAAATTGATAGAAGAACGAGCGAGGGTTCTAAGCTGTTATACGTTGAAGAACGGAAGGTTATCGAGCAAGAGTGAGCTTGATTTCATATAACCGAACGCCGAGAACAGAAAGGTATAAATCAATGTTAAACCGGGAGAGATAACTCGAGTAAGAGATAACTCGAGTTTCGGAGAAAGGGTCAAAAATTTTATTAATGTCATGTAGTTGTAATAGTAGTCTTTGCTTCCTCCAACTTCAATTCCATGTCCCTTCTTTCAATGCTTTGTTCCACGACTTTAATCACGGAATTTGACTTTGCTCAAAACAGCAAACATGTGGGGAATTTTCTGTAGATGAATTTGGCCACTTGGTTCACCTCATTTGGTTAAATATTAAAATAGTTATGATTTTTTTACTATACGTTGGTCATGGTGAAAGTAAATTTGTCTTCCTTTTGATATTTTCACAATTTGATCATCTTAACCAACTTTCTAGGCAATCATGTCTTCTGCAAAGTTGTAGATAT
Organism: Primulina huaijiensis; assembly: GCF_012295235.1. Classification (NCBI taxonomy): domain Eukaryota; kingdom Viridiplantae; phylum Streptophyta; class Magnoliopsida; order Lamiales; family Gesneriaceae; genus Primulina; species Primulina huaijiensis. The sequence goes on along the minus strand of NC_133309.1, from coordinate 10,590,308 downwards.
TTTCTCAAAGATTTCAAACATGTTTCAATCACCTCCATTTGAATTTTCTAGCTTGAGTTATCATTATTTTACCAACACGTAGAAAACATTAAAATAAAACATATTTAGTAAGACATTTAAATATAAACACACAATACTAAAATAACATAATTTTATAATTTTAATGAAACATAAATTTTAAAATATAGGTTTTAACATATAATAAATTATTAATTTTAAGTTTCATCACACCCCCATACTATCTTATTACTAGTCCCTTAGTAATAGAAGTTATCGGAAAATCACAAATTAGATTTTTTATTCTTTTTATATATTCAAATATACAAACATATTCATTTTAAAAACAAACTCATATACCGATTTAAATATATATATATTTATTTATTTAATATAACTATTTATAATTAGATGTGCTTTTATTATTATTTTCTCATATATATAAAGTTACAATATATAAATATATATTTTTTAATTTCTAAATTTTTTTATGATAATATAGTCAAAAAGATAATTCACACCACCCACCATAACATGTATAATATCGATAATTTTTTTGTAAAAGCCTCAACTCCATATTATTTCAGGTCAAAGTATTTAATGGATAGCTGATTTACACTCATGGAGTTGGAATGAATATTAACTCTCATTGAAAAAGGCTAATTATTAAAGCAGACAATTAAATAAACTAATATTGAAAACAAAATAGGAAAATTTACAAAGAATAAAATCCTCTTTTTTTTCTTTTTTTTATTAACGTGACTGCAAAGTTTTACAATGACATAAAATTTTTTTTATCCAAACGTTCTACCATAAATGTCTTTATATATAAACATTTATATAACGGATACATTCGACTACCTTTGAAACTTATCCAACACAAACAAATCTTTTTTTTAGAACATATTGATTGATGTATTTTTTTTAGAACACATTTATAGTACATCAATCAAATCTAGAAAAAAATAATTACAATGAACAAAGAACTTTGTAGTCCGTTATTTATCTTTTATTTTTTTATAATTAATATTTTTTTTATATGGGAGTTATATTCTGTAATTAACCATTTTTTAATAATAAATAAAAGTTTATTAATTGTTTTCTCATTTCTCACCACTTACTCACAAAAGATGTGTGAGTATATATTATACTTTTACAAAATAAATAATTCTTTCGTTTATACATGTTAACAACCATATAAACCATATTTTTAACTATATTATCATAAAAAGTTTAGAAATTATTTTATTTGAAAACACACACAATTATATATATATGTAAATAAATACATCTATTATACATTTTATATTAATTGATCAAAAAT
>NC_133309.1:10553406-10587707 GCF_012295235.1 Primulina huaijiensis | reverse complement strand
TTGGCATATGTGCTTTTACCAAATCCTGGCATATGTCTTATTATTATTTCACTTGCTTCCCCAACCAATCGGACTTTTGCTTCAATTATCAACCGGATATCATTCGGTATGCCATATGACATCATCAACCTTAGTCGCTCACATCTAGCTTTATAAATTTTTTTCAACGCATTATCAGGTAAACAAGCAAAATATTCACGAAGATTCACAATACAAGCATCCTTATTATTATTATTATTATATATTTCAATTATTTTGGGAAAACTGAAAAAACCGACTTAGATAGTCACGGAGTACCGTTAGCCGCCACTTAACCGGGAAATGAACTAGAATCTGCAAAAACAAAATGAAAATATCAACCAACTATTGTGGATCATATAAAGGCATAAAATCATCATTAAGAATTTCATTTTCTGTAAAAGCCTTAAGTCTTTGCCCATTAACTTTAAACACGTCATAATTTTTAGGATTTTCAATATCCACGGCAACATGAGGATAAACAAATTTAACTATAAATGGTCCTGACCATCTCGATCTTAGTTTTCCTGGAAATAAATGCAAACGAGAATTATAAAGTAAAACTTTTTGTCCAAGTTCAAATCACTTTCTCGTAATATTTTTATCATGAAAGGCTTTAGTTTTATCTTTATAAATCTTTGAATTTTCATATGCATCATTTCTTAATTCTTCAAGTTCATTTAATTGCAATTTTCTTAATTTAGATCCATCATCTAAATTAATATTAAATGCTTTAATTACCCAATCAGCTTTATGTTCAAGTTCAACAGATAAATGACAATGCTTACCAAAAACTAACCTATATGGTGATGTGGCGCCCCAAACCTCGCCTCGTAACCATACAACATGTGACATCATATGCATAAAATTTTCTGTTCAACGACGTAATAATATAATGCATATACGACAAAATAGTGCAATCACCACACTATCTACGTCAATGCAGAAGAAACAGTATAATAAATACACACATACAACTCAAATAAGACAATAAACTATACTGTCTCTATCTATTATCAACTACAGGACTGTTTGACTAGACACACCTAGTCCTTCACCACTATCCTGTCTCACAGCATAGTCCTGTAATCTGTCCAATAGAAACAGCTTCCAAAGGGTGAGCATACACAACAATCATCATCGTAATACATAACAATTATATTCTCAACAATATAAAATATAACTGGAATGATAACAGAAATACTCCCTTTGCTGTCTCTGGACAATCAAACCACCAACGATATCAACGTCATCACTCCCATACTACTGCAACAACAACATCGACGATACGTCGCACCCCAACACCGGCGACAACAATATCGTCGAACGAACAACATCAACGTGACGTCTCCCAACAAAGGACAACCAACAATATCAACGATAATAAACAACAACAGATATAATATCAAATCACCCAATACCAGTGTTTTATCATCGTTTAACGCAATAGTATTCATCAATACTAAACAATAACAACATATGCTCGTACGTCAATACGTACCTGATAATCGAGTATATATAAAATCTGGCTATTTCTTTGATCCCGAGGCTTGTGTTGTATCTAATTAATTCAACAACAATTATCAGATCATTATCACCATATCAATACAATCATAACAGCCTCAATATATAACATCAAATAGCCCAACAACAATTAATTCAAAAAAATATAAAACTTGATTATAAATTTTATCGTTCATCAATTTAATATTCTAGTGTATTTAATTCATAATACTACCATCAAATACACACTAATTAATTTAACATCAAATAATAGGCTATTTTACAACATCCGTCAAATTGCGAAAACTTTATATCAACGTGTAGCCTATACTTCGTAGACTCCGAATATACAATCAGAATTAATAACAACTAATAAACAACTCTCCAATCTCAATTCAACGCTTAAAACCCCTAATTATAATAAATCAGGAATAATTCAAAACAACAACACAATAATCTTCTCTACTTCGTTAAAATCATACACTATTCAACAATATTCAGTTTCAGTATGATTTAACAATTTATCGGATTTATTCCAGAAATCGACGAATTTCAAACATCACCAAAACTATAAAATTTATACCTCAAATCGAAGATCTCGTGTCAAAGATTCCAGAACTTAAATCGGTTCGTCGATTGTATAAACCGATAAGTCGCATGATTGAAAAGAAAATTTAAAATGATATTTCCTCTGTTTTCTCACCACTCTCTGTCGAATGTCATCTGTTGAGTTAGGTGGAATTTATATTTGAATGAATTCCACCGAATCAATTCATATTTCTTTTTTTTTTTTAAATATTATATTATATTATATTAATAAAATAATATAATATATAATATTTAACATTTTAACACCGGTATATCCATTTGGATCCGATAAACGATCACATTTTCCAAAACTCAAGACATGAAACTTCTATATCTTTGAGTTTTCTACGTTATATCCAAATTTCAAATCATTTGGACTTCATATGACTAAAATATGTCATACCTCATTCTTTAAAAATCATTAATTATTTAGTAATCTCACATTACTAAATCAACTACTTGTGATATTTACTTCAGGCATTACATTTCTACCCCCCTTAAATGAATTTCGACCCCGAAATTAATCAACAACAGTAATAACATGCATAAATAAAGATGCGTCATACCATCAGAATAAGTAGGGGTAGAGCTCCCTCATATGCCGCTCTGTCTCCCAAGTGGCCTCTTCGACACCTCTATGGTCCCACTGAACCTTCACCATCGGTATAAGCTTACTACGAAGCTTCCATTCAGATCGATCCAAAATACAAACTGGTCTCTCAACATAAGACACATCAGGATCTAACTGAACCTCAGAAATATCCAACACATGTGAAGGGTCTGGCTCATACTTCCGCAACATCGACACACGAAACACATCATGAATACAAGATAAAGATGGAGGTAGAGCCAATCGATAAGCCAAAGTGCCTATCCGCTGCAATATCTCATATGGGCCAACATATCTCGGTGCCAACTTTCCTTTCATACCAAATCGCACTGTGCCACGAAAAGGAGAAAATTTCAAAAATACTCGATCGCCTTGTTGAAATTCTAAGGGTCTTCGTCTTTTATTGGCATAGGTGGTCTGTCTATCTTGAGCTGCTTTCAATCGTTGCTGTATCAACTTTACTTTCTGTTCCATCTCAAGAAGCATCTCAGGACCGGTAATTGCAGCTCGATCAACATCATCCCAGTATAACGGAGATCTACAGCATCTCCCATACAATGCCTCAAATGGAGCCATCTGAATACTACTCTGATAACTATTGTTATACGCGAACTCTACCAATGGAATAGATGACTGCCAAACAGATTTAAAATCTAGAACATAAGCACGCAACATATCCTCCAGCGTCTGAATAGTACGCTCAGTCTGACCATCTGTCTGGGGATGATAAGCCGTACTCACTCTCAATTTTGTCCCCATCGCAGTCTGCAATCCATCCCAAAAATGAGAAGTAAATCGAGGATCTCTATCAGAAATAATATACACTGGAATCCCATGCAACCGTATGATCTCTCGTATATACAACTGTGCCATCGTCAAGTACGTACTATTCATGATATAGGGTATAAAATGTGCAACTTTCGTCAATCGATCAACAATCACCCAAATAGCATCAATAGTTCAAGTGCTTCTTGGCAAATGAGTCACAGAATCCATCGATATGTGCTCCCATTTCCAAGTCGGTATTTCTAAACTCCTCAATTCACCTCCTGGCTTTCTCCTCTCGGCTTTGATCTGTTGACAATTGAGACATCGACGTACAAAATCCATCACATCACGTTTCATTCCTTTCCACCAAAACTGAGAACGTAAATCCTTATACATCTTCTTGCCACCAGGGTGGATAGAATATCGACTACAATGTGCACGCCGCAACAGGCCCTGGCGCAACTCCGAAGTATCAGGAACTACCCATCTATCATTCATCCTCAAACTGCCGTCATCAGCAACTCTAAAACGAGTATCTTGTTTCCGAGAAACCAACTCTTTCCATCGCTGAACTCTCTCATCTGTCATCTGTGCCTCACGAATACAACCATATATATCAGGTTCAGCTAATAAGGTCGATACCTTGATAGGAGTCGTCGAGATATCAAAATCATATCCCAAGGAACAACAAGACATCATCATAGCTGATAAACGACTCACATCCTCTGCGGTACAACTAACTTTACGACTCAATGCATCAGCTGTAAGATTGGCTCGACCAGGATGATACTCAATTTCACAATCATAATCTTTCAACAAATCTAACCACCGTCTCTGCCTCATATTCAACTCTGTCTGAGTAAACAAAAATCTCAAACCTTATGATCCGTATAAATCGTACACGAAGTACCATATAAATAGTGTCGCCATATCTTCAAGGTAAAGATAATGGCTGCCAACTCCAAATCATGCACAGGGTACCTTGTTTTGTGTGGTTTCAGCTGTCTCGAGGCATATGCCACAACATGTCGATCCTGCATCAAAACACATCCCAAACCATGTAGTGATGCATCAGTATAAACAACAAACCTTTCATTTTCTGTTGGGATTGATAACACCGGTGCGGTCGTCAGTCGGTGCTTCAACTCCTGAAAACTCCTCTCACATGCTTCAGACCACTGAAATCGCACACCTTTCTGAGTCAACTATGTCAAAGGTCTAGCAATCTTTGAAAATCCCTCGATAAATCGACGATAATAACCTGCTAAACCCAAGAAACTACGGATCTCTGGTACAGATGTAGGTGCAGACCACTGTAACACGGCTTCAACCTTCGTTGGATCAACAGAAATCCCATCTCTCGATATAACATGACCCAAGAAGACCACTCGATCCAACCAAAAATCACACTTACTGAGTTTGGCATACAACTGTCTATCTCGCAGTACCTGTAATACTGAACGTAAATGCCCTGCATGCTCAGCCTCACTCCTGGAATATATCAATATATCATCAATAAACACAATAACAAACTGATCGAGATAAGGCGGAAATACCCTATTCATCAAACTCATGAACACAGCTGGAGCATTCGTCAAACCAAACGGCATAACCAAAAACTCATAATGCCCATATCTGGTCCTGAACGTTGTCTTCTGAATATCCTCCTCTCTAACTCGTATCTGATGATATCCTGACCTCAAATCAATCTTCGAATATACTGAGGTTCCTTGCAACTGATCAAACAAATCATCAATACGAGGGAGATGATATTTATTCTTAATTGTTACCTTATTCAGCTGTCGATAGTCAATACAAAGCCGCATTGTTCCATCTTTCTTTCTTACAAATAGGACTGGTGCACCCCAAGGCGATACACTAGGGCGAATGTATCCCTTGTCCAGCAAGTCCTGTAACTGGGTTTTCAACTCTCTCAACTCTGCTGGTGCCATTCTATAAGGAGTACGAGAAATAGGAGAAGTACCTGGCATCAACTCAATTCAAAACTCCACTTCACGGGCTGGTGGGAAGCCTGGAATCTTACCAGGAAACACATCAGCAAACTCAGTAACTACAGGTATCTCCTCTATTCCCACCTCCTTCTTTTTCTCTGTCACATCTACAGCATAAATAAGATAACCCTCATGGCCATGCTCCAATAACCGAGACATCCGGATAGCAGATACCAACGGAACATGGGGACGAGAATCCTTCCCATAAAATGTCCAACGCTCTTTCTCACCGGTGTAAAAATATACTACCCGCTGATAACAATCAACAGTCGCACAATATCTCCTCAGCACATTAATTCCCACAATACAATCAAAATCAGTCATCTCTAGAATAATCATATCAGATCTCAGCTCATAGTCTTCATAAGAAATAATACCATCTGATATCATCGATACAATTGATATATCAACTCCAGAGGGTGTCCAAACAGAAAGAGGCATAGACAATGGAGACGAGCGCATATGATGCTCAACCACAAACCTCTTTGATATAAATGTATGTGAGGCACCTGTATCAACAAGAATATAAGTAGGATAAGAACACAAATAACACTTACCCGCTATCATCTCCTCTCGTGCCTCCTCTGCCAGCTCTCGTGTCAAAGCATACACCTGTGCCTGAGGCGGACTAGCTCCCTGCATACGTGGCTGTCCTCCAGAAGGTCGTGGTGTAAACTGCTGAGACTGTCGTCCTCATCTCTCTGAGGATCTACCTCTATCACCCCTGGGCTCTCGCTGTCCGTCATGACTAGGAAACTGCCTCGCTATATGGCCCACACCACCACACTCAAAACATGTGATCTATGTCTGTGTGCACTGTTTGATCAGATGAGGTCCCCCACAACGAAAACATCTCACTGCTCTAGACTCCCCTCTCTGCCCCTGAACAGACTGAGAACTGCCCCCACGACTCTCAACACGTCGTGAATCATATCGGCGCTTCCCAGATGATGCTGAAGAAGATGATGAACCCTTCTGATATTTAAAATACTGTCCCTGCGGTCGCAATGACTCCCTAGTCGGCTCTGATCATCGTCCTTGCGCCCCATACTCCTGCATCACCAACTCAGCCATCTCAGCTCTCGTCATTGCATCCTCAAATGACACTGGGTTGTTCGATTGCACACGATCAAATAACTTTAACTTCAACCCTCTCAAGAAGTGCCTCATCTTAGCATGAACATTCATAGCAACATATGGCACATATTTCAGAAATGCAGAATACCGAGTCTCATACTCAGCAACAGACATACTACCCTGTCTCAAATCTTCAAATTCTTTCTCTTTCTTTTGCCTGGCTGCTATAGAAAAATATTTATCAAGAAAACAAGACCGAAACACATCCCAATCAACAGTACGGCCCTAGGCTCTCAATCCGGCCACAGTCGTCTGCCACCACAATAGTACATTTCTCGAAAGCTGAAATGTAGCCAATCGTAACCAAGCAGACCTAGCACACGGAGCAGTCACAAATATCTGCTCTATCCTCTCAATCCACTCCTCTGCTCGCTCGCCAGTCTCAGAACTATCAAATCTCGGCGGAAGAAAACTGCTAAACTGTGCCAAAGTCAACTCACCAGGCAATAAAGGCTGATCTGCATGTGCATGTCCTATAGGAGGAGGTGGCAATGGATTCATCTGCCCAAACCCACTGTCAACCTCTTCCGTTTCCCCGTGTGGATGTACCTGTTCTCTAGCTATCATCACTGGAAATCAAATTGTTAATCATAACATTTAACAGTTACTATCCAGTAATCATCATCACACCTTTCGCACAAAAGCATACGCAACTAAATAAGAATCAATCTTACCAAGAAATCATCAAGAACAAATCAAATGCACAGGCACACGCAAATCATATCGCCATCAAACTCCCTCATCACAAACCCAACTCCTAACCATCCCAGACATCTAACATATGCTCTGATACCACCAATTGTGGCTCCCCAAACCTCGCCACGTAATCATACAACATGTGAAATCATATGCATAAAAATTTTCTTCTCAACAACGTAATAATATAATGCATATACGACTAAATAGTGCAATCACCACACTATCTACGTCAATGCAGCAGAAACAGTATAATAAATACACACATACAACTCAAGTAAGACAATAAACTATACTGTCTCTATCTACTATCAACTACAGGACTGTTTGACTAGACACACCTAGTCCTTCACCACTATTGTGGTGCCCTTAGCTCCTAATCGTTATTACAACACAATTTGATTAGGGTTAATTAATCACAGCGGAAAACGAGTTTAAAATTTCTTTACAATAAGCCCAAAATATGTTGCTTGAATATCTCACATCATAAAATCTGCCCACACATAATCAAAACAACTCCTACAACAACAAATCATATCCTCGGGACATGCCCCGGTATATACATAAACATATATACTGGGAAAGACCACTAAACCTCAACTCAAACTGTGACTCCCTCCAGAAGTACCCTCTCCGGTCTCCTGATATCCTGGAGTACCTGTCATTGTCCACATACAAAGACAACAACAGCCCCGTCTGGGGTGAGCAAAGCTCAGTCTGAAGCAACCACAATATATACCACAGATATCTAAACAATGATATATGATATGCAATGCATGTATGTCGTGGAGGTATCAGGTCAAATGCCCATCCACTGAGCACATGTCAGAATCAATCGAATCGCTATCAAATCAATGCTCGAGCTGGCACACCGGCCTCAATCAGGGATAATCGTATGATAGCGTCGACAAAGCGCCATCAAATCCCAAATCTCAATCAAATCATCGGGGCCACTAATGTCTATGCTTTAAGGGTCATGTAATACCAAACATAGCATCGTGTTCATAAACCCCAGAATCAAATCAAATCATATCAGGGTATCCAAGGATCATAGCTCAACGTGCATGTCATGTATGCCACATAAACTCAACAAATAAGGCATATAGACATGTAATCTCAATCCAATCAATCAAACATATATCATTTAATACAGATACCTGTCGTATGTTACCCGATCGCAGCATACCTCAATTCTTCGTTCCAGTCGATGTAGCTTGAAGATTGATGTATAATGATCTATCGACATCGATAACACATTTATTTCAATCAATAACATCATTCAAAATCACAAATATCTTTTGAAACTTCGAAAATTCATATTAAATTCAACTCATAGCATAATTCAATTTCGACTTCAAAACTTAGTTTCTTGTCAGGTATTCTACCGCATATATAACCGACAAATAATTCTTCAATTTCAGTCCATGATTTAAAATTTCCTAATTATAATAAATTAGGAATAATTCAAAATAACGTCACTGTAATCATCTCTTCTTCGTTAAAATCATACACTATTCAACAATTTTCAGTTTCTGTATGATTTAACAATTTATCGGATTTATTCCAAAAATCGACGAATTTCAAACATCACCAAAAATATAAAATTTATACCTCAAATCGAAGACCTCGTGTCAACGATCCCAGAACTGAAGTCGGTTAGTCGATTGGATAAACCGATAAGTCGCAAGATCGAAAAGAAAAATCGAAAACCCTCCCTTCTCACTCTTCTCCCCTTTCTCGCTTTCTTCTGAAAGTTACGAACGATAACTTTGATTTCAAAGTTATCTTTTTTTTTTTATTTAAATATTATATTATATTATATATTATTTTATAATATAATATAATATAATATATACTATTTAACATTTTAATATCGGTATATCCCTTCGGACCAGTCAAACAATCTAATTTTTCAAAACTCAAAACATGAAACTTCTATATCTTTGAGTTTTCTACGTTATATCCAAATTTCAAATCATTTGGACTTCATATGAAAAAGATATGGCACTAATTACCATTTTGCCCTTAAAATTAATTCTATATTTTTCAACTTATCTACGAAAATGACATAAAAAATAAATTGAATATTTTTCAACTTATTTACCAAAATACCATCAAAGCTATTTTATCAGTGTTTAGTCTCGGGGTCTCACAACTATCCTGTCTCACAGCATAGTCCTGTAATCTGTCCAATATAAACAGCCCCCAAAGGGTGAGCATACACAACAATCATCATCGTAATACATAACAGTTATATTTTCAACAATATAAAATATAACTAGAATGATAACAGTTTGGACTTCATATGTAATATTTTTCAACTTATTTACCAAAATACCAAAAAGGGTCACTCCCATACTACTGCAACAACAACATCGACGATACGTCGCACCCCAACACCGACGACAGCAATATCGTCGAACGAATAACATCACCGATACGTCGCACCCCTACTCCGGCGACAGCAATATCGTCGAACGAACAACATCAACGTGACGTCTCCCAACAATCAACAACCAACAATATCAACGATAATAAACAACAACAGATATAATATCAAATCACCCAATACCAGTGATTTATCATCGTTCAACGCAATAGTATTCATCAATACTAAACAATAACAACATACGTACCTGATAATCGAGTATATATAAAATCTGGCTATTTCTTTGATCCCGAAGTTTGTGTTGTATCTAAATAATTCAACAACAATTATCAGATCATTATCACCGTAACAATACAATCATAACAGTCTCAATATATAACATCAAATAGCCCAACAACAATTAATTCAACAAAATATAAAACTCGATTATAAATTCTTATTGTTCATCAATTTAATATTCTAGTGTATTTCATTCACAATACTACCATCAAATACACACTAATTAATTTAACATCAAATAATAGGCTATTTTACAACATCCGTCAAATTGCGAAAACTTTATATCAACGTGTAGCCTATACTTCGTATACTCCGAATATACAATCAGAATTAATAACAACTAATAAACAACTCTCCAATCTCAATTCAACGATTAAAATCCCTAATTATAATAAATCAGGAATAATTCAAAACAACAACACAATAATCTTCTCTACTTCGTTAAAATCATACACTATTCAACAATATTCAGTTTCAGTATGATTTAACAATTTATCGGATTTATTCCAGAAATCGACGAATTTCAAACATCACAAAAACAATAAAATTTATACCTCAAATCGAAGATCTCGTGTCAACGATTCCAGAACTTAAATCGGTTCGTCGATTGTATAAACCGATAAGTCGCATGATCGAAAAGAAAATTTAAAATGATATTTCCTCTGTTTTCTCACCTCTCTCTGTCGAATGTCATCTGTTGAGTTAGGTGGAATTCATATTTGAATTAATTCCACCGAATCAATTCATATTTTTTTTAAACAAATATTATATTATATTATATTATTTTAATAAAATAATATAATATAATATAATATATAATATTTAACATTTTAACACCGGTATATCCATTTGGATCAGGTAAACGATCACATTTTCCAAAACTCAAAACATGAAATTTCTATATCTTTGAGTTTTCTACGTTATATCCAAATTTCAAATCATTTGGACTTCATATGAAAAAAATATGTCATACCTCATTATTTAAAAATCATTAATTATTTAGTAATCTCACATTACTAAATCAACTACTTGTGATATTTACTTCAGGCATTACAGGTGACATCCTTAATGATGTCTTAAATGCAGTTCTATATGCTCATAATGCATCAGTTAATCTTAAAGACCAATCTTTTCGATTTGGATTAACTGTTTTTTCTAAAATTTGTTTTGTTTCTCTATTTGCAAGTTCAACTTGACCATTCCTTTGAGGATGATATGGGGTAGAAACTTTATGTGTAATGTCATATTTTCTTAACAAAGAAGAAAATGATTTATTTATAAAATGACTCCCTCCATCACTAATTATTGCTCTAGGTATTCTAAATCGACTAAAAATATTTTCTTTTAAAAATTTTATAACAACTTTATGATCATTAGTTCTACATGCAATTGCTTCAATCCATTTTGAAACATAATCAACAGCGACTAAAATGTACGTATATCCAAAAGATAATGGAAATGGACCCATAAAATCTATCCCCCAACTATCGAATATTTCAATAATTATGATTGGATTTAAAGGCATCATGTTTCGTTTTGAAATTGATCCTATCTTCTAACAGTTTTCACAAGATTTGCAAAATAAATGCATATCTTTGAATAAAGAGGGCCAATAAAATCCACATTTTAAGATTTCTGCAGCTGTTTTATTCCATGAAAAATGACCTCCACATGCTTCAGAATGACAACATTTAATAACATTACTTACTTCATTGTCAGGTATGAATCGTCGAAAAATTTGGTCAGGACAATACTTAAACAAGTAAGGATCATCCCAATAAAAATTGTTTAACTTCGATCAAGAATTTATTCTTATCCTGTGAATTCTAATGAGAAGGCATTTTATTTGTCACAATAAAATTTACAATGTTAACAAACCAAGGCATAATAGTATCATAAAACAACTGATCATCTGGAAAATTTTCATTTATTGGTATTTCATTATGAGATGATTCAGTCATTATTCTAGATAAATGATCGGCTACGACATTTTCTTTTCCTTTTTTATCTTTAGTTATAATATCAAATTCTTGTAACAATAAAATCCACCGTATTAATCTTGGCTTAGCATCTTGTTTATTTGATAAATATTTTACGACAGAATGATCAATGTACACAATAGTAGTAGAACCAATTAAATGTGATCGAAACTTATCTAATGTAAATACTACTGAAATTAATTCTTTTTCAGTAGTTGAATAATTTATTTGGGCACTATTTAAGGTTCTACTAGCATAATAGATTACATACGGTTTTCTTTCTTTTCTCTGTCCTAACACAACTCCTATAGCATAATCACTTGCATCACACATTAATTCAAATGGTAAAGACCAATATGAAGGTTGTAAAATAGGTGATGTAATTAAAAGATTAATTATTTTTTTAAAAGAATTTTTACATTTCTGAGTCAATTCGAATTTTGTATCTTTTGTTAAAAGATTCGAAATTGGTTTAGATATTATGCTGAAATTTTTTATAAACCTTCTATAAAAACCTGCATGACCCAAGAATGATCGAACTTCTTTGACCGTTTTTGGTGATGTTAAATTAGCAATAACATCAACTTTGGCTTTATCAACTTCAATTCTTTTTTCATATATCACATGACCTAACACAATCCCATATTTAACCATATAATGACATTTTTCCCAATTTAAAACAAGATTTTTTTCTTCACATCGTTTTAATACTTCTTCTAGGTTTTTAAGACAATTTTCAAATGAGTTTCCAAAAACAGTTATATCATCCATAAAAACTTCTACAAATTCTTCAATCATATCACTGAAANATTCAAAATAGCAGCGGAAGTAAATGTTTGTTTGCAAGATAATAATTTAAAACAATTCAACAACGAAGAAATTTGTTTGAGTCAAAATAGTAAATGCTAAAAACATGAGGTCCTCGGGTTCCACTACTGCCGACCCAAGCTAGCTCACTGGTCCCCGCCCTCGGTCCCTGCATCATCAGTACCTACAACAATCAAGTCTAGTGAGTCTAAAGACTCAGCATGCATATATCGTAAATAACGAGTAATAATAATAAAATCGCATGCGAAGTGGAAATATCATGTCATGAGGCGTAAAGTGAAAATAACTGATCATGAGTAATTATAATACGTGCATAACTGAACTGAAAATCATAAGTGAAAATGTTTACTCCTTGGAGCCCTGTAATGAAATAGCATGTAATAATTTTCTGGTGAGATTATGGTCTACGCAAGTGGCCTCTGAACTGAACTGACTGGTAACTGGCGACCGGGTGGTACAAAATTGAACTGACCGGTAACTGGCGACCGGGTGAAGTAATAATCCCATGATAGTAAAGTGACCACAAGCAATATCGCATAAATCTCAAAATGAATATTTTGCACGTAATATAATTAAATAACATAATTGAATATGAACAATTTCGATTTTCTTGCATTAAAATCATTTACTTGCTATATTTAAAAATACCTATATGGCTTGATTGAAGAGTGAAAGAAGATATAAACATGCCTTGGTCTGTTTTGAAAGAAAACAAACAAAACGACGACGCGGCGCGACGGAGACGGAGTGCTCTTCACTTTCTCACTTTTTCTCTCTTAATTCCTTTAAACAAAGCATGCACCATAATTATTATAATAGCGTAAAAATCATAAACGTGATGCATGAACATTTAAAATAACATGAATTTGTGCTCAGGACGCTGTCATGACCAAAATCTCACCTCGGGTGCAAAAAGACCATTTTGCCCCTGAAAACCCAAAAATTTCCGTTTCACCCCTAGACGTAAAAATTCATGTTTTTGACATTTTCTTAATTCCATTGACTTTAATATGTCCCAAATACTCGAACCTAAGATCTCCTGGACATATAGATACTTAGCACAAGTCTGGTACCAATTGAGCTAGTATCTATATGTCCAGGAGATCTTAGGTTCGAGTCTGGGGAGGTACAAACTCCAGTGCCTGGGCTGGAGGAGTCATTGAGTAATGCTGCCATGGGACAACCGACTCCCGGCAGTTGGATCGGGAACAGCCCATGGGCATTACAATAAAAAGGCGCCTTTTATTGTAATGCCCATGAGTTGTTCCCGATCAAACTGGCGGGAGTCGGTTGTCCCATGGCAGCATTACTCAATGACTCCTCCAGCCCAGGCACTGGAGTTTGTACCTCCCCAGACTCGAACCTAAGATCTCCTGGACATATAGATACTTCATCCAATTGCATTTTTATATTTTTTAAGTAATTTAATTAAATCTTCTTCTTGATTTGGTAGAAGAGTGGAAGAAATTACAACAGGAAATGTTTTATTTTCACCAAGAAATACATATTTCAATTCGAATGGTAAAACTTTTAATTCAAGTTTTGTATTATCATCTTCTTTAAAATTATTTTCAGACTCAAAATTTTCTATTGAAAAAATTTCAGATTGTTGATTTAAGTTTTCTTCTTGTATATTTTCTTCCACAATTGTTTCAATTTCATTATCATATTCATTTTCATTAATACTTGATTGTTTACATAAATTGAACACATTAAGTTCTAGAGTCATATTTCCAAAAGACAATTTTATTATTCCATTTCGACAATTAATTAAAACATTTGAAGTTGCTAGAAATGGTCGTCCCAATATTACTGGAATTTCATTGTGTACATCTATTGGTTGTGTATCCAAAACAATAAAATCTACAGGATATATGAATTTATCAACTTGAACCAACACATCTTCTACAATACCTCTAGGTATTTTGATTGACCTATTCGCCAGTAAAAGAGTAACAGAAGTGGGTTTTAATTCTCCTAAATTAAGTTTTTCATAAACTGAATAAGGAAGTAAATTCACACTTGCTCCCAAATCTAACAAATCTTTTTTAATTTTATTTTCTCCTATAATATATGAAATTGTTGGACAATCAGGATCTTTATATTTTAAACTAGAATTATTTTGAAGAATAGAACTTACTTGTTCAGCCAAGAATGCTTTCTTCTTCACATGCAATAATAATGGAATATTTATTTTTACTTGTTTAAAAATTTCAGAGATATCAGAATCATTTTTTTGTTTTTTATGATATGTTAATGCATGAGGAAATGATGGAGGTTTATTTGATTCATTTACTATTTCAGATGATTTATCATTCAACATATTATTTTTAGAAGTTAAGGTATCATCATTCTCAAAAGTATCAGGATTATCACCCTTACTTTTTGATTTTAAATGATCCTTGTTTTCTTTACTATATGGATCATTAACTATTTTACCACTTTTAAGGGTAATAACAGATTTTATTTGATAAATTTTTTCTTTTTTGAATTCTTGATTTTGATTTTTAGGATTAGGTTGAGGTTAAGATAGAAATTTTCTTTTTTCATGAATATTAAGTGCAGATGCAAATTGTGAGGACCCGGACGCTAATCATGTTCCTAATCGTCATTGGGACTAATTAATCAATTATAATAAACAGGGTCTAAATTTTTTTTTTATATAATATCAAATGCGGAACATAATGGAATCACTTTACTATACATATCAGTATAAAAGTAAAGTACAAGTCTTGTACTATATACAATCATTTACATACTAAGGTTCAACTACTAAATATCAAGTGTTCAACCATATCTCAGATCAAGTCCGTAGTCTCCACTCTAATAACGATCTCTCTGTTCATCTCCTCGACCCTGAATCTGTCCCACCTGTTGTCATGCACACATACAAACACGACAACAGCCGGATAACTCCGGTGAGAATAAATCCCAGTATAAATTAACGAAACATGCAATCATATAATTAATATAAAGCATGAATCAGATATCAGATATATATATCAAAATCTGAAACATAATTAATATCAAACTATCAATCATACTCGTGACTCCAAGACTCAGACTAGACTCAATCCTAGTCTAGGGATCCCGATTTCCAGACGTTGGTATTTCTATATCGACCAACAGTAATAGAAGAAACTCCGATTCTATCCACGTCTATATAACCAAACATCCAGTGTCTTGACCTATCCGTCACAGACTGTGTGTGGGGCCCTTAGCTCCTAATCGTTATTATAATGCAATTTGATTAGGGTTAATTAATCACAGCGGAAAACGAGTTTAAAATTTTCTTTACAATGAGACCAAAACATATACTATTTGAATACTAAAAATAGTATTTCATCTCATATCATAAGACATGCCCACACATAATACAAATCAATCATATACAAACAACTCATATCCTCGGGACATGCCCCGGTATATAGATACATACATATACTGGGAACAAAACATAAAAGCTCAGCTCAAACTGTGACTCCCTCCAGAAGTACCCTCTCCGGTCTCCTGATATCCTGGAGTACCTGCCATTGTCCACACACAAAGACAACAACAGCCTTCCTTGGGGGTGAGCAAAGCTCCGTATGGAACAACCAATCATATATACCACAGATATCTAAACAATGATATAAGGGATGCAATGCATGTATGTCGTGGAGGTATCGGGTCAAATGCCCATCCACTGAGCACATGTTAGAATCAAATGAATCGCTATCAAATCAATGCTCGAGTTTGCACACCGGCCTCAATAAGGGATACTCGTATGATAGCGTCGACAAAGCGCCATCAAATCTCAAATCTCATATCCAATCATCGGGGCCACAATTGTCTATGCTTCACGGGTCATATAATACCGGCATAGAGATTGATTCACAAACTCCAGAATCCAATCAAATCATATCAGGGTATCCAAGGATCATAGCTCAACGTGCATGTCATGTATCGATGTATGCATCAAACGATGTGTGTTAACAAAACATTTATTTTATACATCGATATCTCAATCTCAATGTCATGTATGCCACATCAATCAACAAATAAGGCATATAGACGCATAATCTCATTCCAATCAATCCAATCAAACCGCCATATATCATATAATACAGATACCTGTCGTATGTTACCCGGTCGCAACATACCTCAATTCTTCGTTCCAGTTGATGTAGCCTGAAGATATCGGTATAATACTTTATCTACATCAATAACATACTCATTCCAATCAATATCCTGATCAAAAATCATTAATACAAGTTTCAAATATCATTTGAAACTTCAAAAATTCATATCAAATTCAAATCATAATATAATTCAATTCCGACTTCGAATATGAGTTTCTTGTCGGTTATTCTACTATATATAAGAAATTCAACTTCAAATACATGCTATTCCAGCACTTTGATATTTAGAACTGCAGGAACTCGAAGAAAATTACCTCAGTCGGAAGCCCTCGATGCGACGATCACAAATATATAATTTGTTTCGCGTTTAGACAGCGTTTCGAAGTCGATTCGGACGAAAGAAAATCGAAATCTCTCGTATTCTCTCGAAACCTCTGAAATAAAATGAAGAAAAGAAGAAGAAACCTCGTTCTTATCTCCACCGCTTCGGCGCTCGGGAGGTAGAATTCTCGCGCCCGAGCGCGAGACGTTCTGCCCCCGAGTGTCACTTGCTCCGCGCTCGGGCGGTCAAAAACTACCGCTCGGGCGCGGCATGTTCTGTCCGAGAACACCCCTTATTCCACACTGGCGCTCGGGCGGTCATTCTCTACCGCTCGGGCGCCACATGTTCTGTCCAAATATTGATTTTGGTATTATATTGGCGTTCGGCTTTTCCACTCGATCTCTTACCACGTCAATTCGTATTCAATACTTATTTTCTCAATTTCATTGTCATGATATACATCATATACATAATCACATGACAATTTCATAAATTATCGATAATCACACAGGATTTACGATAATACGATACACGGTCCTTACATTTCTCCCCCTCTAAAAAGATTTCGTCCTCGAAATCTCAAACATCTTTATATACATAACATTGGTAAACATATAATACGTGTGAGAGCCCGTAATTCGTATTCATAATTTTGCGGAATTATTAAAAATTTTCTCTTTAAATAAATAAAATTGCAACGTATAAAAACTTTCGTAAAATAACCCAACGGTTTAACATAAACATAGCAGCGGAAACTGAATAATGTTTTAAACAATAACTTAAAATATATATAAAGTTATAACAAGAGTTTGAACATAAAACTGAATAAATAAACGTGAGGTCCTCGGGTTCGTACTACCGTCGATCCGAGCTAACTCACTGGTCCCCGCCCTCAGCCTCTGCATCGTCAGTACCTACATCAATCAAGTCTAGTGAGTCTAAAAACCCAGCATGCATATATCGTGAATAACAAGTTAATATATCATAAAATCGCATGCAACGTAAAAATATCGTATCGTAAAGCGTAACGTGAAAATCGTGTCATGAGTAATTATAAATACGTGCATAACTGAAAAAAAATCGTACATAAAAGAGTTGCTCGATAGAGCCCTGTCATAACATATCATATCGTAATTTAAATTTTTTTTTAGAGATAATGTTCTACGCAAGTGGCCCATAACATAACATGCACGTCTGATCAGACTAGACCACAGTATACTGGGCGGTAGAGATCATCACAGCCCTTGGACTGGATATCCGTACCCATACATAATCGTAAACCGGTCGTAAGTCACCGGGTGAAGCAATCCCATAAGCGTAAGGTGGCCACAAGACATATCGCATATATCTCAAAAATAAACATTTTCTATTTTTTTTATGCACGTAATATAATTATTATCCTGTTTTAATTTACCAAATGAGTTGGATCGTTCCCAGGCTCACTGCGACCTAATTCTAACATGAGACACATGCAATAATCTCAACTTGACCAACACTTCATAATCGAACTAAAAACGAGACAATTACGCCCAACAAACTTAGTATCTAACCATGACTCCGTACCAACCCGAACCAACATCGAACCATCGTTTAGTCATGATTAAAATACATCTAAAATACTGGAAAATATATACAAAGGGCTGTAATACACGAAAATTGTGCATGGAGGCCAAAATCATGAAACGCTCTTTCGATAGTCACTTTGGCACATTGCACCGTAAATTCTCGTACGACTTCTAAACTTAACCAAATCACAAACGGCCAAAAACATGACCTTCCTAACCCACTAAGGTACTGTCCAGTCCAAGGCCATAGGCTAAAAGCCAACCAAGAACTCGAAACACACATCTGAACCGAAGGCACAGTTTCTGTCCAGGAAATTACAGCAGCAGCTGATGCGCTTCCTTGCTTCGTTTTCGAGACTATTGGCCATTGGGGCTTGAACCACCGACCAGAACCTCTTAACAACATCCTAAGGTGTGATTTGAACCATGGCTAAGGGCGCTAGGCCAACCACAATCCAAACCAACACCTACGACAAATCTGAAGTTCCACTCGAGAACACATATGCTGTACCGTGGGGAGTGTTGCTTGTTCTTGCCGTCATGTATCATTCCAGTGGCCATATGAACGACCAAGGCATGATATAAACATCATGAGGTATTGTGTGAACCATGGCTAAGGGCTAGAAGCCAACCAAGATCCACCACAAACCAAGAAGCCGAAGCTTCACACCCACAACCAAAATTCAGAATCCCTAAAATCGAAGGGGCTTGCGTTGTTGCTGTCCAACTGACTTGGGACATGGCTCAAGCCACTTAAGGCCAACTTTTCCTCGTCCTATGCTTGCTAGGGAAGGGTCCTAGCCATGGCTATAGGCCCTTGGACAGCCATGATCCAAGTAACACCCGAAACCACTCACAAGCTCCACCCGAGAACACACCTCACACGCGTGGGGTGTCTTGCTTGTTTTGCTGTCAAATGAAGGATCCAATGATTATGAGGTTAACCATGGTCAATGCTAGACATGATAAGGTGTTGTATGAGTCATGGCTAAGGGCTAGAAGCCAACCACAACCCACATGACACCATAAATTCGAAACTCAACACACACGACCAAAATCAAAAAAATGAATACCTATGGGGCGCTGTTCTTGTTTTATTTTTAAAACCGATGGGACCATGAACCAAGCCATGAAAGGTCATCTTGGTCACGTCCTAGACATGCTAAAGAAGTGTTCAAACCATGGTTATAGGCCCTAGGCCAACCAAGAACCGAACCCTTGCCTTAGAAAAACAAGAATCAGAAATTGAGACTCGAAATGGCAGCTATGGGAAGTTGCTATCTAATCTCTTCCTCCAGCGTGTAGGGGCTGGAACCAATGGACTAACATGACCCTAACATGCCCTAGTACATGTCTAGATGCAGCCTTGAGTGCTTGGAACCGAGCCAACCCCTGAAATCACAAAACCAACAACAACCGTGAAGCATGAAGGTGGCCGAGAAAACATTCTGCACAGATTTTTTTTATAATGTTCTTGACATGATCTCGGTTTTGTCATGGAGCAAGCACATGTTATGGTTTAGAAATAGATATATAACTTGATTGAAGAGCAAAGAAATAATATAGACATGCCTTAAGTTGTTTTTTACAATAAACAACACGAGACGTCGGATCGGGAGACACGACAACGAAAATGAAGACACCTTGCTATTGTTGTTGTCTTGGCCAAGAATGGGAGCTTCTAATTCTCTAATATTTCGTTCTAGGGGAAGTGAAGAAGATGGTGAAGGCTTGTGGTCAAATAAGGTGTGCATGGGGGAGTAAATGATGCAAAGTTGGTGGGAAAAACATGCATGTTGATTGGTTGGCCTTAGTTTTCTTGTTGTTGAGAGTTAAATGGTATTCATTGGAATTGTGTGGAGTGGAGACGACCGAGACTTGTCTTCTCAATTAGTGTAAGATTTTATTTAAGTTTTGCTAAGTAGAATCCTATGTTAGATAAGCTTGATTAAAAGTTAATTAAGCACAATCTAGATGAATTAAGAAGCCTATAATTAAATTGGTGATTAATTAATAAAAGTAGATTTAAATCCACTTGATTTCAACAAAATAAATTATTTCTTAGCTCGAAATAAATTTAGGAATATTTTTGGATCATAAAATTTATCTCTGATTTCCTATCTCCGGTCAGGTCTCGCGTATATATCTAAAAAGCTAAAATTTGAAATACGCGATTTAAAATCCTTAAAAATAACGANTGGAATAGAATCGAACAAGTGCGGATAGGATTCTCGCATCTTGCTTTCCAATTCCCATGTTGACTCCTCTACACCATGTCGTGTCCATTGTACTCGAACCAAAGGGATCGATTTATTACGCAATATCTTCTCCTTCCGATCCATAATGCGAACAGGTTGCTCAACATAGGATAGTGAAGGATCAAGTTCAACCTCATCAGGTGCAAGTACATGTGATGGATCTGGTTCATATTTTCTCAACATAGAAACATGAAACACATCATGAATGGCAGATAAAGCTGGTGGCAATGCCAATCGATACGCAAGATCACCAACTCGATCAAGAATCTCGTATGGACCAACATAACGAGGAGATAATTTACCTCGCATGCCGAATCGAACAGTGCCTCTAAAGGGAGATATTTTCAAAAACACTCTGTCACCTTTCTGGAATTCCAAGGGTCGTCTTCGTTTATTCGCATAACTCGTTTGACGATCCTGAGAGGCTTTCATCCGCTGTCGAATTAACTGAACCTTATCATTTATTTCCTGTATCATTTCAGGTCCAGTCAATTGTCGTTCACCAATTTCATCCCAGAATAACGGTGATCTGCATCGTCTCCCATATAGAGCTTCAAACGGTGCCATACCAATGCTCGTCTGAAAGCTATTATTATAAGAAAATTCAACCAATGGTAAGGCATCTTGCCATCCAATTCTGAAGTCCATCACAACCGCACGTAACATCTCCTCTAATGTTTGAATTGTACGCTCAGTTTGGCCATCAGTTAGAGGATGATAAGCAGTACTCATAGCCAAACGCGTACCCATCGCTTCCTGAAAACTACCCCAGGATTTAGAAGCAAACCTGGGATCACGATCAGATACAATTGAGACTGGCACACCGTGCAGTCTCACAACATTCTCAATGTATACACGGGCCATTCTCTTATAAGGATAAGTCCGTTCATACGGAATAAAATGTGCAGATTTCGAAAGCCGATCAATAATGACCCAAATAGCATCACTGCCCTTGGGTGAACAAGGTAAATGAGTCACAAAGTCCATAGCAATATGTTCCCAATTCCATTTCGGGATTTCAATACTATGGAGTAACCCTCCAGGTTTCATTCTCTCGGCTTTCACTTGCAGGCAGACCAAGCATTTCAAAATAAACTCAGCAATGTCCTTCTTCATACGTCTTCACCAGAATTGGGGTCTCAATGTCAAATACATCTTTCGACCTCCAGGGTGAATACTGTATTTGCTACAATGTGCTTCTCGAAGAAGGGCAGATTTCAAATCAGAATTATCAGGAACTACCAGCCGACCATTAAGTCGTAAAGACCCATCAGAAGAAATCTGAAATCCAGACTGATGTCCTGCAGATACAAGTTCTTTCGACTTCTGAATCTGAGCATCGCTTCGTTGGGCCTTCCGGATTTTCGATATCAAACTCGGCTCAATGTGTAATGCTGAGACAGTGACAGAATTCCAATTCGAGTGAAAAGTCCAACCAGAAGTACATATCTCCTTATGTACCTTGGCGATACTGACAGAAGCTAACACAGAATCATGCACCCTACGACTAAGGGCATCCGCAGTAACATTCACCGATCCCGGGTGATATTGAATCTCACAATCAAAATCTTTTAGGAGATCCATCCATCTGCGTTGCCTCATATTCAAATCAGATTGAGAAAAGAGATATTTCAGACTCTTATGATCTGAATAGATAACAAACTTTTCTCCGTACAAATAATGGCGCCAAATCTTCAGAGCAAATACAATGGCGGCCAATTCAAGATCATGAACAGGATAACGTGTTTCATGAGATTTCAATTGACGAGACGCATAAGCAATCACTTTGCCATGTTGCATCAGAACACAGCCCAAACCTTTACCAGATGCATCTGTACTCACTACAAATCCTCCGGTACCTGAGGGAATAGTAAGCACAGGTGCTGTGGTCAATCTCGTCNTCCATCCAGAATTCGCATTTGGACAATTTAGCATATAAATGTCCATTACGAAGAGTTTGGAGTACCAGTCTCAGATGTTCAGCATGCTCCTTTTTCGATTTCGAATATACAAGAATATCATCGATAAATACAATAACGAATCGGTCAAGATAATCTCGAAAGACACGATTCATTAGATCCATAAATACAGCAGGAGCATTCGTGAGACCAAAAGGCATAACCAAGAATTCATAATGGCCATACCTCGTACGAAAAGAAGTTTTAGGCACATCTTCGTCTCTAACTCGTACTTGATGATAACCAGATCGAAGATCAATCTTAGAGTATACCGAAGTACCCTGAAGCTGATCAAATAAATCATCAATACGAGGAAGTGGATACTTATTTTTCACAGTAGCCCGATTCAACTGCCTATAATCGATACACATTCGCATAGTACCGTCTTTCTTTCGAACAAATAACACTGGAGCTCCCCAAGGTGATACACTCGGTCGAATATATCCCTTATCGAGAAGATCCTGTAATTGTTATTTCAATTCTTTCAATTCCAATGGTGCCATGCGATAAGGAGCTTTCGATATAGGTGCAGTCCTTGGCATCAGATCAATACTAAATTTAACTTCTCGATGAGGCGGAAAATCAGGAATCTCATCGTGAAATACATCTGGGAATTCATTCGCAACAGGAATATCAGATAAAGAAGGCTCCTTCTTAGAGACATCAATAGCGTAGATAAGATAACCCTCATCCCCGCTAGTCATAAGTCGAGACATTTCCAAAGAGGATACCAATGGAATTTTGGCTTGGGAACCCTTACCATAAAAATTCCACTTGGGTCCATCAACCGGTCGAAATCGAACCATTCCATGAAAACAATCGACAGTAGCTCAATTTATTGTCAAGATATCCATGCCAACAATACAATCAAAGTCGTGCATTGGGAGGACAATCAAATTCAAGAACATCCCATTATCCTCATATATCAATACACAATTATGCACAACTTGCTCAGATAAAATAATCTTCCCTGCTAGCGTGGCTATCGACAAAGTATCGTACAACGGGGTACACTCAATATCGTGAGATGCAACAAATGCATGAGATATGAATGAATGAGATGCTCCTGTATCAAATAAAACACGTGCAGGATAATCGCAAAGCGTGCAAATAACTGCAATCACACCACCAAGAGCTTCTCTCGCCTGGTCCTCAGTCATATCATACACTCTCACTTGAGGAGGGTCTTGAGCAGTCTGACCACCACCCGGTCCTCGATATCGTGGAACATTCGACTGCTGGAAAGAGGGAACAGGAACAACAGGTCTCATCACACTGGGCCACCTCTAAATCCAGGCTGGGGTTGGGAAGAAGTCGTACCCTTGTTCGGACATACTCAAGAGAAATGGCCTTCCTGCCCACACTGATAACAAGTACCAAACATACCTCGACACTGCTCGATAGTATGTTTACCTCCACAATAACTACAGTAGGGAGCAATCACAGGACTCCCTCGCTGTGATCCACTCGAACTCGAAGAAGACGAAGAAACAGAACCAGTCTTCTTGAACTTCTTACCCTTTGGACGCAATGCAGGCTGTTGAGCTGACACTGGTGGTGGAGGAGTATACTGTGGACTTCCTCGCCTGAGTCCAGCCTCGGCTGCCTTAGCTCGTTCAACTGCCTCTGCGTAGCTCGTAGGCAATCCAGAAACAACATAAGTATATATAGCAGGGTGTAAACCATTCACAAACCTGTTATATTTTGCCCTCGCATTCCCAGCTACGTGAGGTGAATACTTCAACAGAGTAGAAAATTTTGAAGCATATTCTGCAACAGACATCGTTCCCTGCTGCAGATTATTGAATTCATTCTCCTGAGCAGTATAATAAGAAGGAGAAGAATACTGCTCCAAAAACTGGGCCTTGAAGACATCCCATGTGACTTCAATCTCGGCCTCTTTCACTCCAATCTCGGCGGCTTCCCACCAAGATTTTGCTCGGTCTTTCAGCTGATACAAAGCAAGTTTCAGTCTCCGCGCCTTGCAATACTCCACAATATTAAACAGATGCTCAATATCCTTCAACCAGGCCTCTGGTCTTTCTGCACTCTCAGTGCCAAAGAACCTCGGTGGTTTCAAATCCTGGAATCGAGCCATCACTACATCCATGGACAATCCTTCAAATTGTCCAGCAATCCTCTCAGTACTGCTACTCGCAGTTTCATTAGTGGGATCCATCTACAAATCAGATGATCAATATCACAAATCAATATCAATGTCACATCATCATCATCTCATATCATCAATCTCATCAGATACTTACTCAAATCAAATCAAGTAAGAGCAAGTAATACAAATAATTCAAACAAAAACGCACAATTCATTTGTGCCTAGTCACGTGTACACAAGACTCAATCGAGCATTCCCAGCTATGCTCTGATACCACTCCGTGTGGGGCCTTTAGCTCCTAATCATTATTACAATGCAACTTGATTAGGGTTAATTAATCACAGCAGAAAACGAGTTTAAAATTTTCTTTACAATGAGTCCAAAACATATACTATTTGAATACTAAAAATAGTATTTCATCCCATATCATAAGACATGCCCACACATAAACAAAATCAATCATATACAAACAACTCATATCCTCGGGACATGCCCCGGTATATAGATACATACATATACTGGGATCAAAACATAAAAGCTCAGCTCAAACTGTGACTCCCTCCAGAAGTACCCTCTCCGTTCTCCTGATATCCTGGAGTACCTGCCATTGTCCACACACAAAAACAACAACAGCCCCCCTTGGGGGTGAGCAAAGCTCTGTATGGAACAACCAATCATATATACCACAGATATCTAAACAATGATATATGGGATGCAATGCATGTATGTTGTGGAGGTATCGGGTCAAATGCCCATCCACTGAGCACATGTTAGAATCAAACGAATCCTATCAAATCAATGCTCGAGCTGGCACACCGGCCTCAATAAGGGATACTCGTATGATAGCATCGACAAAGCGCCATCAAATCTCAAATCTCATATCCAATCATCGGGGCCACAATTTTCTATGATTTACGGGTCATATAATACCGGCATAGCGATTGTGTTCACAAATCCCAGAATCCAATCAAATCATATCAGGGTATCCAAGGATCATAGCTCAACGTGCATGTCATGTATCGATGTATGCATCAAACGATGTGTGTTAACAAAACATTTATTTTATACATCGATATCTCAATCTCAATGTCATGTATGCCACATCAATCAACAAATAAGGCATATAGACACATAATCTCATTCCAATCAATCCAATCAAACCGACATATATCATATAATACAGATACCTGTCGTATGTTACCCGGTCGCAACATACCTCAATTCTTCGTTCCAGTTGATGTAGCCTGAAGATATCGGTATAATACTTTATCTACATCAATAACATACTCATTCCAATCAATAACCTAATCAAAAATCATTAATATGAGTTTCAAATATCATTTGAAACTTCAAAAATTCATATCAAATTCAAATCATAATATAATTCAATTCCGACTTCGAATATGAGTTTCTTGTCGGTTATTCTACTATATATAAGAAATTCAACTTCAAATACATGCTATTCCAGCACTTTGATATTTAGAACTGCTGGAACTCGAAGAAAATTACCTCAGTCGGAAGCCCTCGACGCGACGATCACAAATATATAATTTGTTTCGCGTTTAGACAGCGTTTCGAAGTCGATTCGGACGAAAGAAAATCAAAATCTCTCGTATTCTCTCGAAACCTCTGAAATAAAATGAAAAAAAGAAGAAGAAACCTCGTTCTTATCTCCACGCTTCGGCGCTCGGGCGGTAGAATTCTCGCGCCCGAGCGCGAGACGTTCTGCCCCCGAGTGTCACTTGCTCCGCGCTCGGGCGGTCAAAAACTACCGCTCGGGCGCGGCATGTTCTGTCCGAGAACACCCCTTATTCCACACTGGCGCTCGGGCGGTCATTTTCTACCGCTCGGGAGCCACATGTTCTGTCCAAAGATTGATTTTGGTATTATATTGGCGTCCGGCTTTTCCACTCGATCTCTTACCACGTCAATTCGTATTCAATACTTATTTTCTCAATTTCATTGTCATGATATACATCATATACATAATCACATGACAATTTCATAAATTATCGATAATCACACAGGATTTATGATAATACGATACACGGTCCTTACACTGTGGCACTATCGCCAATACACTATCTTGTGACATCGTGCAATGTGCCCGTGGCGATCCCGCCACTATCAGGTACTTCTGTTACAAGATCATTCGTCTAATATTCGTCTAACACATGCTCTCTATACATTAATAGAACAAGCATATCAAATCAAATCAATGCAAATAATAACAAATAGTATGTGATTTAGGGAAACACAAGTATATCCTACTTGTGTCGATCTCCCAATACCACATTGACTTATAACTTTCGTTTGTAGTCTCGATCTGAAGAAACGGAAGTTCTGAACTCAAGATTGTCTCTGTAAATCTGAAAGGACATATCGAGAATAATAATATCAACCTTCCATTCTCAATTCAATACTGACTCTGATTAATCTGAATTTAATTCAAATCATCGGCATAACGGCACAATCTGAGTATCCCCGTAAATACCATATCAACAGATATCAATTACAAATCATAACCCATATCCGATACAATCTGTAATCAATCAATAATCTAAATCTGTCCGGTTTCAAGTCCATATAATCAGAAATTCATAACAATTCAATAATCAATCTGTTATTCGATCTGACTTCGATTCTACGATGTCTAACATATCCAGAACACCATATAATAATCAAATAATAATTCCTCCAATATCTTAATTTCAAATGGTAACAGAACTCAATAAAACTTACGTCCTGTAGTAGCTGTCGACGAGAGGAGTACAGTACTGTGCTCGGATTGAAATTCTGATAGACGGATCGTACAAAATCAAATTCTAAGCAAAATTGAAGCTTGAGAGAATTTGCTCTGGAGAACTCTCGGTTTCTTGCTTCTGAATTGTGAAAGAGATTGCAATTATATATATACTTCAATACACAGCAAGCCAAGTGTCCCACTAAATATCATTAATTGCACTTTAGCCCATGAAATATTCACTATTTGCAATTTAGTCCTCACAACTCTTTTTAATTCAATTTCAGTTCTATGGAATTGTAAAACCATGGAATATAACTCAACATTCCATAATTCATAAATTAAATAATCTAGAATTAAAATGATAAAATCTCGAGCCTTACACAAATTTTGCAAGAGTTTCTTTCAAATCACTCATAGATTGATTGTTTTGAATATTGATAAATATTTGCTTTTGGATAAATGCATGAATTACATCTTGAAAGTTTTTTCTTGGAGGTGTAACATAAAGAATATAAACTTGATGATTTTGGTTATTTTGAAAATATTGTTGTGAGGGTTGTGCATTATTATCATTTCTCCAACTAAAATTAGGATGATTTTTCCATCCATGTTTATATGATGTTGAAAAAGGATCTAACATTGGTTTTTTATATTTGTTAACATAATTTGCTTGTTCATGGAGACAATTTTTAAATGAAGGTAATATTGGACAATCTTTTGTAGCATGATCATGTGTATCACATATATGACATACAATTTCTTGAATACTTTTTAATTGACCACTCTTTTTCATTTCTAATTACTCAATTTTTCTTGCTAAAGATGCAAGTTTAGCTTGAATATCTATATCATCTTTAAGATTATAGATACCACCCCCATTTGTTGAATTATTGATTTTAGTTGTTGGTGGTTCTATTGTGCCTATACTATCCCAATTTTGAGCATATTCTGCTAATGAATCAAAATACTCCATAGCTTCATTTGGGTTTTTATCTTCAAAAGTTCCATTACACATGAATTCTATCATTTGCCTATCTTTAGGTATTAGACCTTCATAAAAGTGAAAAACTATTCTCCATGTTTCAAAACCATGATGTGGGCATGTATTAAGTAATTCTTTATATCTATCCCAACATTGATAAAATGTTTCTCCTTGTTTTTGAGAAAAAGTAGTAATTTGTCTTTTAAAATAGTGGGTGCTATGGGAAGGAAATTTTTTTTTGAGAAATTGTTGTTGTATTTTTTTCCCATGATCTTATTGAACTTGATCTCAAATTTTGTAGCCATGTTTTAGCTTTATCTTTTAAAGAAAAAGTGAAAATCTTTAATCGAACTATATCCATGCTGCAATTTTGATCATTATAAGTGTTACAAACTTCCTAAAATTCTGTTAGATGTAAATATGGATTTTCAGAATCTAAGCCATGAAAATTTGGTAAAAGTTGAATAATTTGAGGTTTAAAGTTTAAATTAGATGCAACAGGAGGAAAAACTAAACAAAATGGAGAACTAGTTCTAATAGGGTACATATTGTAGAACCCGTAAATTCGACTACGTATAAGCCATGCATAATTCCTAGTATTTAAATTAAAATGATTTTCATTGCATGAGTATGAAATTTCTTTTCTTTAAATTTAATTATTTTAATGCAGTAGTTTAATTATTAGTTTTTTCAGTTAAATAAGTGAGGCCGGACTGGAGTTGGAGTAAAGAAATAAATTTTAATATTAAAACAATATTCCTAGAATTTATTTAAGAAAAATAATAAGTTGATTTAATGTAAAAGCAGTTTTAAGGAATTATCTAAATAAGTCGAGATAAGTAGTAAATAAAGTTCAATAATTAATTTCTTAATTCCCTAAAATATTTAATGGGTAGATAAGACACTAGATATTTAAAATTCAATAATTAAGAAATATTTTCCCTTATTTTACTTAAGATTTTCGGCCCCCTCTTTATTTAATTTAAGAATAGTTATCAATCCGATTATTTAATATCTTTCCTTATCCATTTTCTTGGGAGATAATTCTATCACATTTAATCATCAATAATTAATATTTAAAAAATTTCCCTACTCTATTTTTACTTAATAAAATCGGCCCCTCCTCTAATTTTAAGAGATTTCATTAGTTGGAGAATTTATCTTGTAATTATCTTACCATAACTTTTTCTAGGTAGATATTTCCCCCACCATTTTAATTCACTATCAAATTATTAATTAAGCACTCATCTACCCTCATTTGATACATAAGAATCGGCCATCATCCTTGCTAGACTCAAAAGATTTGACAACTCATTTCTAATTATCCTTCCCTAATCATTTCTAGGAAGATATTCTCCCAACTTTTAAATCACTAACAAATAAATTAATTAAGCAATTTTTCTATCATGTTTTGATTAAAATTTCGGCCCTCTCCCTATTTAATTTAAAAATATTTAGCCACCCTTCACTTGATTCTCTCCTTATCCATATTTTTGGGAGATAAATCCCTCACCCTTTTTAATTCCCCCAATAATTATTAATTAAGCTAATTCTGCCTTGCTCCTAGACTAGGAAATCGGCCAATGCACCTCTCAAAATATCTCTCAAATCCCTTGATATCATAGCAACTTCCCTTATCTCTCAACTCAAAAGATAGCAAGATGATCCTCTTCCTTTTTATCTTGCAACCTCCCATTTAATTCCTAGACTTCTCCCCCTCACCATATCACCGAAATTCAGAGCAAATTAGAGAGAAAAAAACGTGAGAAGTTAGTGAGGAAATAAGAGAGAAAAACTAGAAACAAAAGAAGAACACTACGTCTCCGCCGCGCCGCGTCATCGTTTCGTTTGTTCTTCTTTCAAAACAAACCAAGGCATGTGTATATTTTCCATTTCTCTTCAATCAAGTCATAATATGATTTTTAAACATTACATGATCATGATTTTATAGCCAAAAACCGAAATACATGACAGAATTTTTGAATAAAACATGCACAGATTTTCGGCCCTCTTCTTGGCTACCTCACGGTTTGCTTGTTTTTGTGAGTACATGTAGTTGTCTCAAACCTAGGCTCCCAAGGATGCACCTAGGCACGTACTAGGGTGTATTAGGATCATGTTGGTCCATTGGTTGCCGTCCATGCACCCCAACGAAATCATTTCGGCAGCAACACTCCATGCTGCGATTTTTATGTCCCGTATTTTTCTTGTTTGGGTTGTCTAAGGGAGAGTTCTGATCCTGGATGCCCTAGGGGCTGTAGCCCTAGTTGGAACCTCTCCTTGGTATGTCTAAGACGTGACCAAGTTGGCTTTTCATGGCTTGGTCCATGGCTTCATCGGTTTTCAAAATAAAACAAGACAAGCCCCCTACGACCCCTTCATTTTCTACATGTGTCAGTGTGTGTTCGGTTTTGTGGGGTTGTATGGATCTTGGTTGGCTTTTTAGTCCTTAGACATGGTTCATACAATACCTCATGATGTCTAGATCATGCCATGGTCAATCAAATGGCCACTGGAATGGCACATGACAGCAAGAACCAAGCAAGACACCCCACGCATGCAAGGCGTGTCCTCGGGTGAGTGTGTGTGAGTTGTTCGAGTGTTGTTCGAATTGTGGCTGGCCTAGGGCCCTTAGCCATGGTTCAAAACACACCTTAGGATGTTGGGAAGAGGCTCTAGTTGATGGTTTAAGCCCCAATGGCCATTAGCCTTGCAAACGACGCATGCAAGTGCAAGAGCTACTGCTGTATTTTCTGGAGAGCAACTTGGTGCTTCGGTTCGGAGGCTAGTTTGAGTTATTGGTTAGCTTTTAGCATATGGCCATGGACTGGACAGTACCTCATCAAGTTGGAAAGGTCATGTTTTTGGCCGTTTTTGATTCGGATCATTTTAGAGGTCGTACGAGAATTTACGATGCAATGTGCCAAATTGACTCTCGAAAGAGCGCTTCATGTTTTTGGCCTCCATTCACTAAATTTCGAGTACTGTAAATTTAAGAGCATTATTTCATCATTTTTAAGAGAGGCACGGAGCTCCACCCTCTTCACCGGACATGAACGCCTAGATGCTGGCTGGGATGACGCAGTTCTTCGCACAGTTTGCGGGGAACAATGCCGCGGTGGCAGCTAGGCCGACAGGGGCCGCAGCTATTTATGAGAGATTCATGAAGATGCATCCTAAGGAGTTTTCAGGGATGATGGACCCCATGATTGCCGAGGGCTGGATCAAGTCCCTCGAGGTTATCTTCGAGTTTATGGAGCTTGGAGATGCAGACAGAGTTCGTTGTGCCACCTACTTATTCGGAGGAGATGCTCGCTTATGGTGGGAAGGAGCATCAGTAGCCCTGAACTTGGCTACACTGAGTTGGGCATGTTTTACGGAGGTATTCTACTCCAAGTATTTTACTGAGGAAGTGCGCACCAGGTTGACCACAGAATTCATGAGCCTGAGGCAGGGAGATCTGACTGTTACGGAGTTCATCCGTAAGTTTGAGAGGGGTTGTCATTTTATACCCTTGATCGCGAATGATGCTAAAGCGAAGTTGATGCATTTCTTGGTGGGTCTACGGCCGATCTTGCGCCGTGATGTTAGGGTGTCTGACCCTACTACTTATGAGGTCGCTGTCTCAAGAGCTCTAGCTGCAGAGCAGGATCAGCGTGATATCGAGAGAGACCGCCGAGGCAAGCGCCCAGTCCAGGTACCACACCGCCCTCCTCCTCAGCAGCAGAATAAGAGGCCTTTCCATGGCCCGCACAAAAACACAGGCCACCAGCAGCAGCAGCAGCAGCGGGGACGCGCACTCCCTAAGACTATTGAGCATCCGATCTGTCCCAAGTGCACACGCCGCCATGCTGGAGTATGTATGTATGGCTCAGGGAAGTGTTACAAGTGTGGTAGCACAGACCACATATTACCGCAGTGCCCTCAGAGGAACCTGCCTACCCAAGGCAGGGTATTTGCTCTTTATGCAGCGGAGACGAACCCGAAGATCATGCTTATGACAGATTCCTTTAAGCTTTAAATTTATATTTGGGATTTAATGTTTTGGGTGAGATTTTGAACCTAGTATTGCAATAGGATTGCATGCTCTACTCAGTATTGTTCTTTTGGGAATTTAAGTTAGAAGAACTTTGGCCTATGCATGTCTATAAACTTAGCTCTTGTGATTATTGGGTTCAGCATAGTGTTCTAACCTTTCAGGAAGAATTTTCATAGCTGGCTCAGCTGCAAAAGCCTTGATAGATTCAGGGGCTACTCACTCATTTATTTCTGAGGTCTTTGCAAATTTCCTCAAAGTTAAGACCGTTGGGCTAGATGTAGCCTACTCAGTGGTACTGCCTTCGGGAGAGGAGATGGCAGCCACCAATGTGATCCGAGACATAGATCTGGAGATTCATGGCAACCTTGTTTATGCAAATCTGATTGTCTTGCCGATGCCAGAGTTCGACATCATATTAGGCATGGATTGGCTATTGCGGAACAGAGTGTTGATAGACTTCCAGTGGAGATCTGTTCTAGTCCAACCGCCTGGGATGACACAGTTCTTATTTGAACCGGACAGGTACTTTCCCTTACCGTGCATTATTCCTTATGTCCAGGCTAGGAAGCTCATGCATAGAGGGTGTTGAGCGTTTTTAGCAACTTTTATATCTGTTCCCGAGACACCCAGTCAGTCAGCCTCAGATTTCCCAGTTGTCAGAGATTTTCTAGACGTTTTTCCGGAAGACGTCTCTGGTATGCCACCTGAGCGAGAGGTGGAGTTTTCCATTGAGCTTATGCCAGGTACGGTTCCGATCTCAAAAGCACCGTACCGACTAGCATCGACAGAGATGGCAGAGCTTAAGAAGCAAATTCAGGAACTTCTTGACAAGGAGTTCATTCGCCCGAGCTTTTCACCATGGGGCGCACCAGTCTTGTTTGTGAAGAAGAAAGATGGCTCTATGAGACTTTGCATTGATTACCGGGAGTTGAACAGGGTTACAGTGAAGAATAATGTGGGGACCCGGACGCTAATCATCTTCTTAATCTTCATTGGGATAATTGGATCAATGTAATTAATCTGGGTCTACATTTTTTTTTTAAAATATAGTGCGGAACGTAATGGAATTCAATCTAATATACATATCCGTATAAAAGTACAGGTCTTGTACAACAAACATCAAACTCAAACTAAGGTTCAACAACTAAATGTCAAGTGCTGAATCCTATCTACAGCAAGGTCAAAGTCCGTAGTCTCCACTCTAATCTCGATCTCTCATCATCTCCTCGACCCTGATCCTGTCCCACCTGTTGTCATGTACACATACAAACAAGACAACAGCCGGATAACTCCGGTGAGAATATAATTCCCAGTATAAATCAAAGAAACATGCAAGCATATAATCGATAGAAATGCATGAAATAGATATCAAGAACATGTATCAAATCGGAAA
>NC_133309.1:10551052-10553219 GCF_012295235.1 Primulina huaijiensis | reverse complement strand
ACTGTCTCTGTAAATCTGAAATGACATATCGAGAATAGCAATATCAACATTCCATTCACAATTCACTACCTAATCTGATCAATCTGAAGTTAATTCAAATCAACGGTATAACGGCACAATCCTGATATCCCCGTCAATACAATAGCAACATATATCAATTACAAACCATAACCCATATCCGTTACAATCTGTAATCAATCAATAATCCAAATCTGATCAATTTCAATCGATAAAGTCAGAAAATCATAACAATTCCAAAATCAACTTGTTCTTCGATCTGACTTCGATTCTACGATGTCTAGTATTCCCAGAACACATAATAATGGTCAAATAATAATTTCTCCAATATCATAATTTCAAATGATAACAGAACTCAATAAAACTTACGTCCTGTAGTAGCTGTCGACGAGATGATCTCAGAACCGTGTCCGGATTGAAATTCTGATATACGGATATTGTCAAATCACAATTCTAAACGTTGAAGGAAACTTAACAATTCTCTGTAGCTATTCTCGTTTTCTTCTCTGAAGGTTTGCAATGGAGATTTTCATATATATATATATATCAAATTACATGGTGGTGACAAGTGTCCCACTAAAATACTTAATTGCACTTTAGCCCCTGAAATCTTCACTATTTGCAATTCGGTCCTCACAACTCTTTTTACTTCAATTTTACTCCTTATAAAACCATGGAATATGACTCAACATTCCAAAATTCATCAATTAAATAATCTCAGATTAAAATGATAAAATCTCGGGCCTTACAATTCTCCCCCTCTGAGACATGATTTCGTCCTCGAAATCTCAGGCAATCATATCAGATCACAAGCAAATCTATCAACGCAATAAACAGGCAGAAATAATAGAAGTTGAATTAAGTACTCACATCAGAGAAATAACTCTGGGAATTCCTGTCTCATATCTGATTCAGTCTCCCAAGTAGCTTCTTCAATGCCATGACGAGTCCACTGGACTTTCACAAGTGGGATGGTTTTCGTTCTGAGTTTCTTTTCTTTACGATCAATAATCTGAATCGGCTTTTCCACATAACTCAGACTTTCATCAAGTTCTGCCTCGTCTGGCTGAATAATATGAGAATCATCGGGGAGGTACTTCCGCAGCATAGATACATGAAAGACATCATGTATTCCAGATAGAGAAGGCGGTAATGCAAGTCGATAGGCACGGTCTCTTATCTTCTCGAGAATCTCATACGGCCCAATAAAACGTGGAGACAACTTCCCTTTCTTGCCAAATCTGACAACTCCTCTGAAAGGTGAAATCTTCAGGAATACTCGGTCTCCTGCCTCAAATACCAATGGTTTGCGTCGAGCATTGGCACATTTGGCCTGTCTGTCTTGAGCAGTCTTCATTCTCTTCTGAATCAGCTTTACCTTTTCTGTCATCTCTCTGACCATATCAGGTCCAGTCTCAGGAACCTCAGAGATATCATCCCAATACAGAGGGGATCTGCACTTCTTTCCGTACAATGCTTCAAATGGAGCCATCTCAATACTCGTCTGATAGCTGTTGTTGTACGAAAACTCACAAAGTGGCAATGCATCTTGCCATCCAGTGCTAAAATCAAGCACTATAGCTCTCAGCATATCCTCCAATGTCTGGATCGTCAGCTCTGACTGTCCGTCAGTCTGTGGATGATATGCGGTACTCAGATGCAACTTCGTACCTAGAGCCTGCTGTAAACTCTGCCAGAAGTGCGAAGTAAACCGAGGATCACGGTCTGATACAATCGACTTCGGCACTCCGTGCAATCTGACCACTTCTCTGACATAAATCTCTGCCATCTGGTCATATCTGTACGTCATCTGATACGGAATAAAACATGCTGATTTGGTCAACCTGTCAATCACGACCCAAATCGCATCACAACCTCTGGAGGATCTCGGTAACTGTGTCACAAAATCCATGGAAATGTGATCCCATTTCCATTCAGGGATCGACAAACTGTGCAGTAGACCTCCTGGTTTCTTTCTTTCAGCTTTCACTTGTTGGCAATTCAGACACTTTGACACAAACTCTGTGACATCAGATTTCATCTGTTTCCACCAAAACTGTGTCTTCAAATCATTGTACATCTTCCTGCCACCAGGATGAATGCTAAATCGACTGCTGTGCGCTTCTGACAATATCCGCTGTCTCAAATC
>NC_133309.1:10539796-10547494 GCF_012295235.1 Primulina huaijiensis | reverse complement strand
TCATCTAATGCATGCTCCTATAAATCCATAGAACAGGCATTTTAATCAAATCAATAAACACAATAATAAAACATCAGAATAAGTATGTGATTTAGGGAAACTCAAGTATGTCCTACTCAAGTCGATCTCCCAATACCACATAGACTTATACCTTTCGTTCGTAGTCTCGGTTTGAAGAAATATCAATTCTGAATTCAAGACTGTCTCTGTAAATCTGAAATGACATATCGAGAATAGCAATATCAACATTCCATTCACAATTCACTACCTAATCTGATCAATCTGAAGTTAATTCAAATCAACGGTATAACGGCACAATCCTGATATCCCCGTCAATACAATAGCAACATATATCAATTACAAACCATAACCCATATCCGTTACAATCTGTAATCAATCAATAATCCAAATCTGATCAATTTCAATCGATAAAGTCAGAAAATCATAACAATTCCAAAATCAACTTGTTCTTCGATCTGACTTCGATTCTACGATGTCTAGTATTCCCAGAACACATAATAATGGTCAAATAATAATTTCTCCAATATAATAATTTCAAATGATAACAGAACTCAATAAAACTTACATCCAGTTGTAGCTGTCGTCGAGAGGAGTACGGTACTGTGTCCAGATTTAACTTCTGATAAATGGATCACTCAAAATCACAATTTAAAACTTGAAAGAAAACTTGACAAATCTCCTGAAGCTTTCTCGGTTTCTTCTCTGGACCATTGAAATGGAGATTGTCATATATATATATATCAAATTACATGGTGGTGACAAGTGTCCCACTAAAATACTTAATTGCACTTTAGCCCCTGAAATCTTCACTATTTGCAATTCGGTCCTCACAACTCTTTTTACTTCAATTTCACTCCTTATAAAACCATGGAATATGACTCAACATTCCAAAATTCATCAATTAAATAATCTCAGATTAAAATGATAAAATCTCGGGCCTTACAAATAAATACCTACTTCCGAGGATTGAAGATCTATTTGACCAGTTACAGGGAGCTTCATTATTCTCCAAGATTGATCTGCGTTCCGGTTATCACCAGTTGAGGATGAAAGATGCTGACGTTTCGAAGACTGCTTTTAGGACTCGTTCTGGCCACTACGAGTTCCTTGTGATGCTGTTCGGTTTGACGAACGCGCCAGCGATCTTCATGGATCTCATGAATCGCGTATTTCAGCCGTATCTGGATCAGTTTGTGATAGTGTTCATAGACGACATTCTCGTCTACTCGAAGAATCAAGAGGATCACGGCAGACATCTGACCACAGTGTTGCAGACCTTGCCGAAGCACAAGTTATTCGCAAAGTTCAGTAAGTGCGAATTCTGGTTGGAGAAGGTGGCGTTCTTAGGCCACATTGTTTCTAGCAGTGGTATCGAAGTAGACCCAGCAAAAGTTGCAGCAGTCAGAGATTGGGCTGTACCCAAGCATGCATCTGCGATTCGCAGTTTTCTTGGCTTAGCAGGATATTACCGGAATTTTATTCAGGGATTCTCATCTATCGCAGTTCCACTTACAGCTTTGACCAAGAAGAATGTGAAATTTTTGTGGAGCGATGAGTGCCAGAAGAGCTTCGATACTTTGAAGCAAGCTCTTATCTCAGCACCAGTTTTGGCCATGCCATCAGGGTCTGGAGATTTTGTCTTGTATACCGATGCTGCGAAGCTCGGTCTCGGCACAGTATTGATTCAGCATGGGAAGGTGATAGAAAATGCTTCTCGTCAGTTGAAGACTCATGAGAAGAATTACCCTACCCATGATCTAGAGTTGGCAGCCGTTGTTTTTGCTTTGAAGATCTGGAGGCATTATTTGTATGGAGAGAAGTGTCAGATCTTTACCGACCACAAGAGCCTCAAGTACTTCTTAATGCAGAAAGAGCTGAATATACGTCAGAGGCGATGGTTGGAGCTTGTGAAAGATTATGATTGTGACATTAGCTACCACCCGAGTAAAGCTAATGTAGTTGCGGATGCATTGAACATGAAAGTTGCAGTGATGGCCCATCTGACGATTCAGAGACCTCTTCAGTCTGAGATGCAGAGGTTTGATCTAGAGGCATATCCTCAAGGTAGAGTTCCCCGTCTGTCCACCTTGAGATCCAGTCTTCTCTCATTGACCGTATTCGCAGTGGTCAGCCAGCAGATGAGCAGTTGGCAAAGTGGAAGCAGAGAGATGAGGCCAAGGGCAGTGTCTTGTATTCAGTTAGCGATGGTATTGTGAGATACCGGGACAGGATATGGGTTTCTAGCAGTGATTTTATCCAAGCAGATATTCTATCAGAGGCCCATATGCCGCCGTACTCTATTCATCCAGGGAGTACGAAGATGTACAAAGACCTGCAGTTATTGTACTGGTGGCCAGGAATGAAAGAGGATATCAGACGCTTTGTATCCGAGTGTCTGACTTGTCAGTTAGTGAAGGCAGAGCATCAGAGGCCAGCAGGTTTGCTCAAGCCTCTTCCTATTCCCGAGTGGAAGTGGGAGAATGTTACCATGGACTTTGTTATTGGTTTGCCGAAGTCAGTCAGAGGATCAAATGCTATCTGGGTGATTGTAGATCGTCTCACCAAATCAGCGCACTTCTTGCCTATCAAGACGACTTTCACCATGATTCAGTATGCAGAGTTGTATATCCGGGAGATAGTGCGACTTCGTGGTATTCCTGTTTCTATCGTGTCTGACAGAGACCCCAGATTCACTTCCTCATTTTGGAAGAGTTTGCATTCGACGATGGGTACGAAGTTGTTGTTTAGCAAAGCTTTCCACCCTCAGACAGACGGGCAGTCAGAGCGAGTTATTCAGATTTTGGAGGATCTTCTCCGTGCTTGTGTTATCGATTTCTCCGGGACTTGGGAGTCAAACTTACCATTAGTGGAGTTCACCTATAACAACAGCTTTCAGTCGTCTATAGGAATGGCTCCGTATGAAGCATTGTATGGTCGCAAGTGTAGATCTACTGTTCATTGGGATGAGGTAGGAGAGAGAGCAGAGTTGGGTCCAGAGATTATTCAGCAGACTGTCAATGTAGTAGCCCAGATCCGTGAAAGGATGAGGACTGCTCAGAGCCGACAGAAGAGTTATGCGGACCAGCGGAGGAGAGATTTAGAGTTCGCCGTGGACGACCATGTCTTTGTGAAAGTGGCACCTTTGAAGGGTGTCATGCGATTTGGGAAGAAAAGGAAGCTCAGTCCGAGATTCATTGGACCCTTCGAGGTCCTTGACAGAGTTGGGACGCTAGCTTATCGTGTTGCTCTTCCGCCGAATCTGGCCGGCGTACACAATGTGTTCCATGTCTCTATGCTGAGGAAGTATATGGCCAATCCTTCGCATGTCCTGAACTTCGAGCCGCTGCAGCTTACTCTGAACCAGTCTTATGAGGAGAGACCAGTGCAGATCCTAGACAGACAGGAGAAGAAGCTTCGAAACAAGCTGGTTAAGCGAGTTAAAGTCAAGTGGCTTAACCATTCAGAGGAGGAAGCTACGTGGGAGTCTAAGCCAGAGATGAGGAGTCGTTATCCCAAGTTATTCGATGAGTTTTAATTTCGAGGACGAAATTTCCTTTTAAGGGGGGAAGGGTTGTAGAACTCGTAAATTAAACTACGTGTAAGCCATGCATAATTCCTAGTATTTAAATTAAAA
The DNA here is from genome assembly GCF_012295235.1 of Primulina huaijiensis. Classification (NCBI taxonomy): domain Eukaryota; kingdom Viridiplantae; phylum Streptophyta; class Magnoliopsida; order Lamiales; family Gesneriaceae; genus Primulina; species Primulina huaijiensis. The sequence goes on along the minus strand of NC_133309.1, from coordinate 10,543,839 downwards.
TGATTTTCATTGCATGAGTATTAAATTTCTTTTCTTTAAATTTAATTATTTTAATGCAGTAGTTTAATTATTAGCTTTTTCAGTTAAATAAGTGAGGCCGGACTGGAGTTGGAGTAAAGAGATAAATTTTAATATTAAGAAAATATTCCTAGAATTTATTTAAGATAAATAATAAGTTGATTTAATGTAAAAGAAGGTTTAAGGAATTATCTAAATAAGTTGAGATAAGTAGTAAATAAAGTTCAATAATTAATTTCTTAATTCCCTAAAATATTTAATGGGTAGATAAAACACTAGATATTTAAAATTCAATAATTAAGAAATATTTTTCCTTATTTTACTTAAGATTTTCGGCCCCCTCTTTATTTAATTTAAGAATAGTTGTCAATCCGATTATTTAATATCTTTCCTTATCCATTTTCTTGGGAGATAATTCTATCACATTTAATCATCAATAATTAATATTTAAACAATTTCGTACTCTATTTTTACTTAATAAAATCGGCCCCTCCTCTAATTTTAAAAGATTTCATTAGTTGGAGAATTTATCTTCTAATTATCTTACCATAACTTTTTCTAGGTAGATATATTCCCCACCTTTTTAAATCACTATCAAATTATTGATTAAGAACTTATCTACCCTCATTCGATACATAAGAATCGACCATCATCCTTGCTAGACTCAAAAGATTTGACAACTCATTTCTAATTATCCTTCCCTAATCATTTCTAGGAAGATATTCTCCAAACTTTTAAATCACTAACAAATAAATTAATTAAGCAATTTTTCTATCATGTTTTGATTAAAATTTCGGCCCTCTCCCTATTTAATTTAAAAATATTTGGCCACCCTTCACTTGATTCTCTCCTTATCCATATTTTTGGGAGATAAATCCCCCACCCTTTTTAATTCCCCCAATAATTATTAATTAAGCTAATTCTCCCTTGCTCCTAGACTAGGAAATCGGCCAATGCACCTCTCAAAATATCTCTCAAATCCCTTGATATCATAGCAACTTCCCTTATCTCTCAACTCAAAAGATAGCAAGATGATCCTCTTCCTTTTTATCTTGCAACCTCCCATTTAATTCCTAGACTTCTCCCCCTCACCATATCACCGAAATTCAGAGCAAATTAGAGAGAAAAAAACGTGAGAAGTTAGTGAGGAAATAAGAGAGACAAACTAGAAACAAAAGAAGAACACTCCGTCTCGTCGTTTCGTTTGTATTTCTTTCAAAACAAACCAAGGCATGTGTATATTTTCCCTTGCTCTTCAATCAAGTCATAATATGATGATCCATTTTATAGCCAAAAACCGAAATACATGACAGAATTTTCGAATAAAACATGCACAGATTTTCGACCCTCTTCTTGGCTACCTCACGGTTTGCTTGTTTTTGTGAGTACAGGTGGTTGGCTCGACCCTAGGCTCCCAAGGCTGCAACTAGGCACGTACTTGGGTGTATTAGGATCATGTTGGTCCATTGGTTACGGTCCATGCACCCCAACGAAATCATTTTGGCAGCAACACTCAATGCTGCGATTTTTATGTCCTGTTTTTTTCTTGTTTGGGTTGTCTAAGGGAGAGTTCTTATCCTGGCTGCCCTAGAGGCTGTAGCCATAGTTATAACCTCTCCTTGGTATATCTAAGACGTGACCAAGTTGGCTTTTCAAGGCTTGGTCCATGGCTTCATCGGTTTTCAAAATAAAACAACACAAGCCCCCTTCGACCCCTTCATTTTCTGCATGTGTGAGTGTGTGTTCGGTTTTGTGGGTTTGTATGGATCTTGGTTGGCTTTTTAGCCCTTAGCCATGGTTCATACAATACCTCATGATGTCTAGATCATGCCATGGTCAATCAAATGGCCACTGGAATGGCACATGACACCAAGAACCAAGCAAGACACCCCACGCGTGCAAGGCGTGTCCTCGGGTGAGTGTGTGTGAGTTGTTCGAGTGTTGTTAAAATTTTGGCTGGCCTAGGGCCCTTAGACATGGTTCAAACCACACCTTAAGATTTTGGGAAGAGGCTCTGGTTGGTGGTTCAAGCCCCAATGGCCATTAGCCTGGCAAACGACGCCTGCAAGTGCAAGCGCTACTGCTGTATTTTCTGGACAGCAAATTGGTGCTTCGGTTTTGAGGCTCGTTTGAGTTCTTGGTTGGCTTTTAGCCTATGGACACGGACTGGACAGTACCTCATCAAGTTGGAAAGGTCATGTTTTTTGGCGTTTGTGATTCGGATCATTTTAGAGGTCGTACGAGAATTTACGGTGCAATGTGCCAAAGTGACTCTCGAAAGAGCGTTTCACGTTTTTGGCCTCCATTCACTAAATTTCGAGTACTGTAAATTTAGGAGCATTATTTCATCATTTTTAAGAGTATTTTAATCATGACTAAACGTTGGTTCGATGTTGGTTTTGGTTGGCTCGGAGTCATGATTAAATACTAAGTCAGTGGGCGTAATTGTCTCGTTTTTTGATTCAATTACGAAGTTTGGTCAAGTATATCATTTGCATATTTTTCATGACATAATTAGGTCGCAGCGAGCCTGGGAACGGTCCAACCCTTATGGTAAAATTTATACAGGATATTTAATTTTTGTATTTAATTATATTACGTGCAAAAATGTAAAATATTCATTTTTGAGATTTATGTGATATTGCTTGGGGCCACTTCGCTGTTATTATTACTTCACCCGATGGTCACTTACTGGTTCAGTTCAGTTCATCCCGGTGGCTACTTACCGGTCCCACTCAGTATACTGTGGCATTAGTCTGATCAGACGTACATTATTTCACCCGGTCGTCAGTTACCGGTCAGTTCAGTTCACTTGAGTGCAGTTCAGGGGCTACTTGCGTATAACATAATCTCAACAGAAAATTATTACACGTTATTTTATGACAGGGCTCTACGGAGCAAACATTTCATTACTACTTTCAGTTCAGTTATGCACGTAATATTAATTATTCATGATATGATTTCAGTTCAATGATGCACGCATTACAATTAATCATGACATGATATTTTCCTTCGCATGTGATTTTCTTATTATTACTTGTTATTTACGATATATGCATGCTGAGTCTTTAGACTCACTAGACTTGATTGTTGTAAGTACTGATGATGTCGGGACCGAGGGCGGGAACCAGTGAGCTAGCTTGGGTCGGCAGTAGTGGAACCCGAGGACCTCATTTTCAGCATTTACTATTTTTAGGCTCAAACATCTTTCTTTTCTCGTTGTTGGATTATTTTAAATTATTATTTTGCAAACAAACATTTACTTCCGCTGCTATTTTGAACATCAAACTTTATTTATCAGTTTATTTATGAATGATGCATTTTAATTAATGAAAAAGAAAATTTTTAAATTTTTCCGCAAATTTTCAAGCACGAATTTAGAGGCCTCTACACATATGGTGCCTAAGCGTTCTTAATTGATCGTGTTCTTTATTATTATTATTATTATTATTATTATTATTATTATTATTATTATTATTATTATTATTGTTATCATTATCTTAATTATTTGAATTATCATGCATGTTCAAATTATTTTCAGATACTCGAATAAGTCTTCCACTTTTTTTTCGGCTCCAAATACTCATAAAAAAAAAAAACAACACAATACTTATAAATAAAATATAATTAACAAATATAAACTTAATTTATACCTCCCCGACCACGGCGCCAAAAACTTGCTACTACTTAAATTATAATTCACCCAAGTGTAGGTTGTCTGCAAATAATATATTTCATAAGTACGAGATCGATCCAAAGAGAGGTTATTTTAAGTTTAAATTTATTACTTTATAGATTACCAAATGCAAGAACGAAGTTTACAAATTATAAATTTTGTCAAGGCTCGAGGATTTATTCTTGGTTTATCCAATATTGTTTAACTAAAAGTAAAACAATGGAAACCACCATAAATAATGGTTCCAAGAAAATTAAATATTTAAACACACACCTAATATAATATAGTTCCCACTATAGAAAATACCGAATTCACCGATATTTTATATATGGTACCTATGATTATATAT
>NC_133309.1:10523517-10539586 GCF_012295235.1 Primulina huaijiensis | reverse complement strand
TATGTATGTATATGTATATGTATAATATAACAATAATAATTGATGAAATATTTATTGTATCAAAATTAAACAACAAATCAAGATAACCACTTCAATGGTATCAAACATTTGATGTAAATTAATAAGAAATAATTCATTTTTATACCTACAATAAAAAGAAATTAGAAAAATGAAAAGAAATAAAGAAAGAATATACAAAATATAAACAATCTTACTTCACCAAGGATTCATCCTCTTCACCTTGACATAATAGATTTAGTTTCCATGAACTTACTTTTGATCAACACTAAAAACATCACTCATAATTTGGAAAATGAAAAATATATTGGAACTTAGAACTTTTATACACACTCACACTATATTTTACAATGAGATAGAATGATTCTCAAACTAGCACAAGGCCTCTATTTATTGGCCAAATGAAAGAAAGAGTCAAAAATTTTATTAATGCCATGTAGTTGTAATAGTAGTCTTTGTCTCCTCCAACTTCAATTATATGTCTCTTTTTTCAATGCTTTGTTCCATGACTTTAATCACCGAATTTGACTTTGCTCAAAACAGCAAACATGTGGGGAATTGTCTGTAGATGAATTTGGCCACTTGGTTAACCTCATTTGGTTAAATATTGAAATAGTTATGATTTTTTTACTATATGCTGGTCATGGTGAAAGTAAATTTGTCCTCTTTTTGATATTTTCACAATTTTATCATCTTAACCAACTTTTTAGGCAATCATGTCTTCTGCAAAGTTGTAGATAATTTTTCAAGGATTCCAAGCATGTTTGAATCACGTCCATTTGAATTTTCTAGCTTGAGTTATCATTATTTTACCAACACGTAGAAAACCTGAAAATAAAACATATTTAGTAAGACATTTAAATATAAACACACAATACTAAAATAATATAATTTTATAATTTTAATGAAACTTAAAATTTAAAATATAGGTTTTTACATATAATAAATTATTAATTTTAAGTTTCATCACTTCCAGTCTTGTAACTGGTGCATATGTTTCATCGTAATTAATTCATTCTTCTTGCCTATATCCTTGTGCTACTAGTCTTGCTTTGTTGCGCACAACTGAACCATCAAAGTTCAGTTTGTTCATGTACACCCATTTTGTACCTATAAAAGTTTTTTAAACTGGTCTTGGAACTAGGTTCCAGACATTGTTATGGGTAAACTGATTTAACTCTTCTTGCGTAGCGTTTATCCAGTTAGGGTCAGCAAGAGCTTTATCCGTTTTCTTTGGTTCCAGTTGGGAAACAAAAGCTGAATGAATAAATAGATTAAGCCTTTTATTGCGGGTTTCTACCGGATCAGATGGATTACCTATTACCAATTCTGGAGGATATGATTTATTCCATCTGTACTCTGTATTTGTTGCATCCAAGTTATAAACTGCTTCAGTTTCCAACTGAGTATTTTCTTCAGTTTCAGTTGCTGCCGTATCAGTTGGTAACTGAATATTTTCAATAGGCTCTACCAACTGATTTTCAGAAGCAGCTTCCTGTTCAACTGGTTGATCTAACACTTCTGGTTCAGGTGTTTGAAGGATGTTCCGATTAATATGATTTTCTTCTTCATTATCATCCTCCAAACTGATATCTATAAATCTATCAACTAGCTCAATTGGATCAGTTAGTACAGATTCATCAAAAACAACATGGATAGATTCTTCAACATTTAAAGTACTTTTGTTGAAGACTCTATAAACTTTACTAACTGATGAATATCCAAGAAATATTCCCTCTGCAGATTTAGCATCAAAAGCTTTTAATTGATTTTTACCGTTATCGAGTATAAAACATCTGCAACCAAATACTTTTCTTCCATGCCATATCTCATAAGGTGTTTTCATATGATTCTTATTAATCATTGATCTGTTCTGAGTATAACATGCAGTGTTTACTGCCTCTACCCAAAATCTTTGAGAAATACCAGAATCAGCAAGGATTGTTCTAGCAGCTTCTTTAAGGGTCCGATTTCTTCTCTCAGCTACACCATTTTGCTGAGGTGTTCTAGCAACTGAAAGTTCATGCCTAATTCCAGTATTTTCTAAAAAATTTGAAAGAATTTGATTGACGAATTCAGTCCCTCTGTCAGACTTGATTCGATCAATTCCAACTGATTTTTCATTTAATATTCTTTTGAAAAGCTTGATCAGTTGTGCATCAGTTTGATCTTTGGATTTGAGAAAAATAACCCAAGTAAATCTTGAAAAATCATCTACAACCACCAAGGTGTATTTCATTCCCCCTAAACTCATTACCGATATTGGACCAAAAAGATCCATATGTAACAGTTCTGAGCATCGGGAAGAAGATTTACAACATTTGTTTTTAAAAAAAGATCTTACTTGTTTACCAAACCGACATGCTGAAAAAATTTTATCTTTGGAAAAATCCATTTTGGGCAAACCAGTTACAAGATCATGATTACTCAGATATGTTATAGATTTAAAGTTCAGGTGGTTTAATCTTTTATGCCACAACCAGTTCTTAGATGATTTGGAAGCAATAAAAGAAACTGGTGCATAAGGTTGATCATTCCAACTGACTTTGTAAATGTTCCCAAAAAGTTTTCCAATTAGGATGACCTCATCAGTTGAATCTTTGGTTGAACATGAATATTTATCAAACTGAACCAAGAATCCATTATCGCATAACTGACTGACGCTAATCAAGTTATAAATAAGATTTCCAACTAATAAAATATCTTTAACGGAGAAGTTACCATGAATAAACTTACCCTTATCCACAGTTTTACTTTTGGAATTGTCTCCAAAACTGATGTTTGGTCCAGTATATTTGATCAGTTGAGATAGCAAACTTGCATCTCCTGTCATATGCCATGAACAACCACTGTCTAGATACCAAGTTGATTCCTTGCTAGTACCTGTTACCTACAATCACACACAGTATATAATTTTGGTATCCATATTCATTTGGGTCTTAAACATATTAGTCCTTTAGGAACCCAGACTTGGACCAGTCTAACTGAATTCTCAGTTGCTGTGTTCCAAATAGTCTTTCTCGAATTTTTGGCAATGTGTGTGTGGTGTGAGAATGAGACAGTATGATTTGTAACCTTCTTCAATTGACTATTCTTTTGATATCGTTTCTGAACCGGCTTACAGTTGTAGTAAATGTAATAGCCATTCCTTGAGTACTGATTTTTGCGACTGAATCGTTTAGGTGACCAGTTTCTTTCATCAATTGTACTCTCAGAGCTATATCTAATCCATACCATTTGCCTTTGTTCTTACTTTCAGTCAATTGGACAAGTGGTTTACTAGGTTCTGAGAATTCATTTATCATAGTTGATTTTACAAAGGTAATGTATTTTACTTTGTTTTCACTCAACTTTGGCTGTGTATCACTTGTAGAATTTTCATTTTGATTGTTAAAACCCAAACAAGTTTTATCAAAAATAGATTTTTGATAATTCTGCATTTAAGTCAATGCAACGAAGAATTGTTTAGAGCTTGAATCAGTTCATTATTTTTTGAAATTTCAGTTTTTAACTGACATATCAAGGCTTGATTTTTAATCATTTCAGCTTTTCTGCTGTGCAATCTCCCTTTTTAGACTCAACAGTTCAACTGACTTATCAGTTTCTGTTTTGTTGTAACTGGTATCAGTTTGCTCAGTTTTAACCTTTTGAAATGATTAAGAAAGTTTGTGATACTCATTTACCATGTCATGCAATGTGGTAATGAGTTCCTCACGAGTGAAATCAGTAGAGCTGAAATCAAATACCTCATTTGCTGACTCCAGTTCTTAATTGTCAGCCATCAAGAATTTGACTTCTTCTTCCTCATCACTTGAACTGCATGAGGTTTCAGGCTCTGACACTTCACTATAAGTTTGTGCCCACTTAGATTTGCTTTCCTAAGCTAAAAGTACCTCATGCTTCTTTTTGAATGTCTTTTTGTAATCCTTGGTCCTTCTTTTGTGCTCATAGGGCTTTTTCCCTCTTTCAGCTGAACCTCGGCTGTCCTTCTTTGACTTAGGACAGTCTGCTGTGAAATGACCAGCTTTGCCACAGTTGTAATAAGTATACGGTTCTTCTTTGGAGTTGTTTCTCTGGTATTGCTTCTGGAAGTTTCCTTGATTCTTCCTCATAAACCTTCCAAACTTTTTGACAAATAATGTCATTGCATCATTGCTCATCTGATCAGCAGATTTGTCAACTGAACCAGTTGGTTCCAGTCTGACAGCAGTTAAAGCGGTTTTAGCTGCTGGTGTTGAGGGTTTTCCTTCTCTAGTCTACAGCTTAAACTCATAAGCCTTCAGATCAGCAAACAGGGCATGTAGCTCAACCTTGTTTAGGTCTTTTGACTCCCTCATAGCCATTGTCTTAACATCCCACTCCTTAGGAAGACCCCTGACAACTTTCAGTATAACCTTTTTGTTGGAATACACCTTTCCAAGTGCATTTAACTCATTGATAATGCAACTGACTCTTTCGTCGTATTCATGCAATGATTCTCCAGTTTTCATCTTGATGTTATCAAATTTTTGAACGACAACTGATAGCTTATTCTCTTTATTCTGCTCGTTTCCTTCACACAGCTGTATCAGTTTCTCCCATATTTCCTTAGCTGTTTTGCACATTTTGATTTTGCTGAACGTGACTTTATCCAGCGTTTTATATAAGATATCTTTTGCCACATTATCCAAGTTGGCTTTTCTTTTATCTTCATCTGTCCATTCTTCTCTGGGCTTTTCTATTCGATGAGGTGCCCCGTCAGTTATGGCAACAGCTGTATTGGCTTTCAATATCTTCATAGGTCCATCAGTAATGTCGTACCACATATCGTCATCTTGTGCAGCTAGGTGAGCCTGTCTTCTGATTTTTCAGTCATCAAAATCTTCTCTGGAGAACATAGGAATCTTGTTGAATGAAGTCATAATGATCAGTTTCGTGGAAAAGAATATTCAAGGACAAGATCAAACTTGCTCTGATACCACTTGATAGGATCGGTTATAGGAAAAGGAGTGTAGAAGGGGGATTGAATAAACACTCATGGTTTTTGAACTCTTTCTCGAAGGTTTGAGTCAATTTGGTGAAAAATTGATTCTCAAAATCCTGTCAGTCGCTAACAGTCAGTTAACAATTAAGTGCGGAATATAACTGACTGAAAGATAGAATATAGTAACTGAAAAACTTGTAAGAAATGCACAAGGTTTGTTTCTGGATGTTCGGAGATTTCAGTTACTCCTATGTCACATTTTCTATCACGAAGATAGAATTTCTACTAAAAGACTTTGATCAATACAAGACTGTACAGACCCACTTCAGTTTGGACTTAACAATGCCAAAACTGAAACTCTTAGTTTACAACTCAAATTGCTCAATTGAGAAATTTAGCACAACTGATCTCTAGGATCAAGTTTTACAGTAATCGCAATGTGCTAAAGTGCTCGAAAGATAGCCTGACAGCTATGAATGTATATGATAAGTGTGAGCGTAATTTTCAGCAGAGTAACAGTAAGAAAGATAGCTAGTTCACTTTTCACAACTGATTGTAAAGTTTCGTATTTTCTATAGCTGCTTCTCTCTGCTATTTATAGGCTTCCCTCCAACGGTAATATTGAATGCAGTTTAAACTTTCTATCCGTTGATGTGCCACGTCAAAATTCCTCTGCCAATAGTACAGTACGCCTTTTCTGTAATGCGGCGTTCCCACTAACAGTTGTAGACTGTTGTACTATTTGTCGATGGTCGTTTTCAGCTGATGACGTGTCCAGCTGAAAGATCAGCTTAAAGGTAGAAGCTAATAAGGTTCACAATTGCAGTCAGTTGACTGCGCGACCAGTTAGTATATCAGTTGGTCGGATAGTTGAGTTGCTGGATTCAGTTGAGGCGTCCGATTATGTTTAGTTAATATGATCAGTCAATTCGATCTTTTAGCTCTTCAGTTTGTCAAACATCCGAAACTTTGTTTCCAACAATAACATATTGCCATAATTCTGTATTGTCTTTTGAATTTCTCTAAGATCTCCGGAAAGTTTAGAGGAATCCGGTACGATTTCTAAGAACCTGTCTTTTGGTTAGATCTTCTTGTTGCAAATATTCCAGTGTTCTGGAATAAATCCTTTAAATGATTAATCTCGAACCTGGGTTCGGATTCATGTTAATTGTAATAATTCTCCTCAATCATTTAATTACATTATAATAATAAATTCGTATGTTTGAAATAATTTTAACAAGACTCTGATACAATTTACGACCTTGAAAATCAACCATTTAAACATGAGTATAACTAAGGGTATTTTTGTCTTTTTAAAGTCCTTTTAGGTAGTAAAACAAAATTTTTTTAGTTTGGGTATTAAATTTAAAGTTAAGTTGGGTTTAGGTATTTTTTTCACAATTTACCCTTAAAATAATTGAACAAAAACATACACTTTATTTTGTAAATTTTAATTGTGTAAAGTCATAATTTTTTTTTAAAAAAAAGACAAATGGTACAAATTGATACGGTCTCCAGTCTATGCTTCATTGTGTTCTGAATGGCGGAGGCATTGCAGCCATTCGTTTCTGCCTCTCCACTTCCCATGCCAATTTACATTTTTCTTTTCACATTTATTAATTATAAGTGTCCAAAAATTAAATAACGTGACAAATTCGGAAATGGTTTCATACAAATTTATATAAAAATAAGAATAAATTTTAATGTCGTTTTGGAAAATGAGATTACTGGCTATACTTTACATTGATGGTGATACTGCCGTAAGAGCTCGGGTCATCAAGGGATACCCAAATCAGGGCAGGTTTACAAGAGTAGCTCGTTAGAAGCTGGGCAAGTGCATGTCCGTGACATCTTCTATCCGGGCTACCAGAAGCTCGGGCTTTCATACAAGTTCTTGGGAGGCTTTCTACCCGGGCTATCTCAAAAATAGCACCTCACTCGAGTGCACCAGTATGAGATAATTTATGTTTAGCAATCATTACTGACAGAAGTACAAGGGTTTGGCGTGTCAGAGAAGTTTTCAGAAGTTGGGTATGGACAACCATATTACTCTAATTAGTAAGTGGACACTGAAAACTAGGTAATCATGAGATTTCTCTCCTATAAATAGCAGGTATGTTTTACTTTTGAAGAAGGGTAGGGGGGGGGGGATATTATGAGATTTTGGACACTCACGCGTATTTACCTTCACAAATACTCAACCATTTTCCATCATCTTTCACTTGCTGAATTAAGCATCGGAGTGACTATGCCGGACACCCCTCTGGCGCCCATTCACGAGTTCATCTTCCTATTTGCAGATTATGGTTGCAACTGCCATCACATATAAATATACTTTCACAGCAAGTTATATTTCCTTGCTCATTTTCCTAAACAACACTCTTATCCGATTTGGTGGATTGCCCCGACCCAACTTATCCAATTCAATCGGATCACGTCATTGGCGCCGTCTGTGGGAAATTGTGAAACGTCTGCTTATTCGTTTGCTTAAAAAGTACTAGAATTTTTTTTAACACCCTCATAAAATTTCGGCCACGACATACATATATACATAAAATATTTTTGCACCCTTTTGAAATAAAACCAATCAACTAGTACTTTAAATTTTAAGGAAAAAGTCGAATTGTCAACCGACTAACAATTTACCAAACCTAAAAAAACAATAAATTTGAAAAGTGTAGCTCATACTAAACCTCTCAAAATCTCTCAAAAGCATAAGTAAAAATAGTCGTAAAATCTTTAACATAAAACATAAACATTAAATGCGGAAAATTGAAGCGCTGGTCCTCGGGTTATGTGCACCTCCAGTCCAGTCCGATTAGGCATCCAAGCCTCCCTCAACATTATTATCATACTCACCTAGTGAGTCTAAAGACTCAACACGTCATATCCTTGATAACAAGTAATAAATAATACAAATCACATGCAACAGTGAAAAATACTTGTATTTAAAATACCATTTTCATAACATGTAAATCCATAAACTTTTCGTATTATCATATACATATTCATATTCATGTTCATCTACGAGTTTGTTGAATTCAGATCGTGATTTTGACTTTCATATACGTGTTGGGCGATGGATCCATCTACATGTAACCACAGTACTGGGCGGCGGGGACACCAGTAACACTCTCACCGGTCAACTGGGCTTAGGCCTTACGTATTAACATATCATCATATACATATACATATTTGTATCCAAGGAAATACGATCGTCGGGCTCCTACTGGGACCATAACCCTCACGATATCTCCAACATATCATCGTGTTAGTCACAATCCTTTCACATCTTTCAACATGTTATCATCACTTAATGAAATCATGCATATACGTATCGTTTTTATTTTTGAAACCAAGCATGCAACATAACTTTTAAATGTCCAATAATTAATCAATAAAAATCCATGAACATTTAAAAATCATGATTTAACATATAAAAAATCATAAACATCCATAATCATTGAAATAATCATATTTAGGATATAAAATAGCATTTAGGACACTGCCATGACGTTTATTAATCTTCAGGTGTAAAAAGACCGTTTTACCCATCGACGTATAATTTTACGGTTTTGTCGTTTTCTTAATTTATTTGACTCTAACATGTCCCAAATAATTATTTAAGCCTAAATTAAAATTCTCATAATTTTATTTAGCTTAAAAACTAGGCTTTTTAATTAATTCATAATTAATCGTTTTGAAGGCGTTTTAATTACGAAAAATCCCAAACTTTAATATAAAATTCCTAAATTCAAACCTTAGTCTTTTTATATTATTTTAGCCCTCGTGAACCATGACTCGACCCCCGTGAGCCGTATTTCCAATTTTTTTAGCTATTAAAACCCAAACTTGACCCTCATTGGTTAGCACTGAGCCATCATTCGATTTTCTCGAGCCACCCTCAAACCATGATGAACCAAACTCTGACCAACAACCTAAGACACCCTACTGGACCTTAGGAACCCAGGGACCAAGCCCCTAGACTCGAACCGAAGCTCCCCAACCAAGGACCTATGATGGCCGAGAAACCCCAAGTGCATGACCCTTACGTTTTAGTGTCTAGGACCCTAGCCGACCGAGCCACTCTTAAACCAGCCTATTGTGCACTCACCCAGGACCCCAAAGAGGCGACATAGCCCAGCCCAAGCCCCAAGGTCGAGCCACAAACCCCCTGCAAGCCTGTGCAACCCTGCGCGTCTTACAACATCTCTCGGGTAGGAGTCCTTGTTGGCAAGGACTCCTCCCAGACCTCTTAGCTCGAGTCCTAGCATGGCTAGGACTCTTACCTCGACTCACTAAAGAACCTGGCTAAGCCCTGACTCAAGCCCAGGCCAAGCCATCCAACCAAGACCCAAAGCCGAACATGATCACCATGACAGAAATTTCATGCACCAGCTTGTGTTTTCAATCGTGTATGGTGCTTTTTCTTAAACTCTGAGACTCTAAACTCATGTAAAACAATGTCTAAACATATCTTAATCATGACAGCCCCTTTATGCAAATAAACAACACAATTTGGATAAAAAAATCATGCTTGAAATTTCATGTCATATGCAAAAACCAAAAATTGAACAAAAGTATCACTTGTTTTCCAATACTTTCATGCACAAAAATATACTATGGTGTGATGATGTTTTGAAGGAAAGAAGTATGTGTGCCTTTGCGTATTTAACGAACGAAAAACCGTTGACGATCGCGAAGAACAGGGCAAGAATCTTGGCTTGAAAATCCCTTGGAAGTTTCGACTTTTCCTCCAAATATTTGTGTGTGTTGTGTGCCGTGTGTTTGAGTGGTTTTTGGGGTGCCCAATTCAGAAAAGTGGCGTGGTATTGAGTAGGGTTTAAGGTGTGTTTTATATATTATATACTAATAAATTCACTAATCAAGGCTTTAGGCCTATTAAGCATAAGTTTAGGCCCATTAGTGCTTGATTAGGATTTAATTAAAATATCAAAATAGTTTTGGTAAAATAAGTTTGTGAATTTATTAGCCAGGTCGCCAAAAAGTTCGAGTTTTTGTTGAAAACCAACAGCGATAAAAATTACGTCCTGGCGTATAAAGTCATCTCAAAACCCCTTATTTTCAAAAATAAGAAAAAACCATCAACCATATTTTAAAAAATTAAAAATAATTATTTAAATAAAACAATTTACGTTTTTCATCTCTCGGTCTCCGTTCTTCGGTCGCAACTTGAATAATCCTTAAAAATACAATTTTATGCATCATGACAATTAAATCTTATTTAACATATAATCATGTATGTCACATAATCTTTTAAACAATTAAATTAATTAATTACTTATTTTTCATATTTCTTAGATTTGCATGCCGTTGGGTTACGTCGTCTTAATTTTGGACCTTACAATTGAGCTCAAGACGAAGACATGGCTCCTACCAAAATAACTAAGCAAGAAACATCTCGGGCCCCTGGAGATAATCCACTTATCCTTGATCATGGTGGTCCTCCACTCACAGGACCTCAACCTATTATTACTTTGTCAACCGAGGAGTTGGCTCGGATTATATCCGATGCAGTGGAGAAGGCCGTAGCAAGAAAGGCACCTTCTCATCATGCTACCCAGCCCGAACGGGAATAGGAGCGATGTAATGCTCGAGATTTTTATTCTGTTCATTCGAGATTATTGATTATGAAATGATGTGATTATAGCCGGACCATGTCTGAGGCACGATTCGAGATAGCATGTGATAGGTGATGTGCGAGGACAGAACACCTCGCGCATATGCGCGACACAAGGCGCACATATGCGCGAGAAGAGGGCGCGCATATGCGCAAGCTGGTGGACCTGCATTATGCCGAGACATTCTAGCGCATATGCGCGAGCAGAAGAATATTGTTGCGCAGAGACAGTAGGTCTTGCGCATATGCAAGAAATCCTTACGGATTTCATTTCTTGGAAATTTGCTTGTTCAAGATCCGCCCGTCTGATTTGCGATCCGGACACAGTACCGTGCTCCTCTCGACAACAGCTACACAAAAACGTAAATTTTTTTATGTTTTGATATGATTTGAACATATGATATTATATTGAAGGAATCAGATATGATTAATATATGGTGTTCTTGAGATATTAGACATCGTACCATCGAAACCAAATTGAAGAACAGATATCATATGAAATTGTTATGATTTTCAGAATTGATTTGATTGAGAGTATACAAATTTGGTATCAGATTATGCTGTTTACTGATTATGAGATATTGAGATTGGTATATACTGATTTTGTATTGCCGGTATTTTGAGATTGCACTGTTATGCCGTCAGAATTTGATAAGATTGAGATATCTTGTTTGCATGGAATGGTGATATTGTATAGTCGATTGTCATTGCCAGATTGAGTATTGACAACTTCGAATTCAAGACCTTGACATCATCATATCGACAAGAAAGGTATAAATTAATGTTAGATCGGGATTGATAACTCGAGTCAGCTATGACCTGAGTTTCCCTAAAATCATATACTTATTTGCTATTGTTTTCAGATATTTGAATTCATTGCCTTTATATGGATTTATAGAAAGCATGAATTAGATGATTGCTTTTGAGACAGAGAGTTGTTGGCAGAGGTACCAAATTGGCAGAGGTGCCAGGTCACTGGACATTGGTTTATATCGATGTGCTTAGAAGCAGATCGGCTTCTATTGCAGATATTCGATATAGAGTACCAAAGTCTGGGAATAAGAACGTACCACCATCTAGCTGTGGAGAGTAGGTGAGTTGTTGCGTTCTTATTTAGTCGGGATCCCTAGATTAGAGGAGTCGAGTCAAAAGTGTGATTTACAGAATGTATTGATTTATGTCTCGTAGATTACGATTCATGTTGGATAATGGTTTATGCTTTCGTATATGATTATATGAATTGCATGATACATTGTTTATACTGGGATATATTTCTCACCGGAGTTATCCGGCTGTTGTTGTGTCTGTATGTGTGCATCACAACATGTGGGACAGGATCAGGGTCGAGAAAAGGATGAGAGATTGAGATAGAGTGGTGATTCCGGACTTGATGTAGCTTGAGCTTTCAATACTTGATATGTAGTTGTTGAACCCTAGTTTGATATGAATGTATTTCGTACAAGACTTGTTCTTTTAATTTTGATGTTTTAATCAGATTGATTATCATATGTTCCGCACTTATATTTGTATAAAAAAAAAATTTAGACCCAGATTCATTAGTTGATCCAAATTAATCCCAAAGAATGATTAAGAAATGTATTAGCGTCCGGGTCCCCATAAGCGAGATCAAGAGAGGAGAGAAGAGGAGGTGAGAATGGAGGAGAGGGAGTCTAGTGCTGGTTCCAAGTCCCCTACTGTGGCCGAGGAGTTGAGGAAGAAGATGAAGATTTTGGAGGGACAGATGAAAGACCGGAATAATGCCTGGGTGAAGGGATGCCCTTTTGTTGAAGCTATCGTCTGGGCTAATCAGCAAAGATCAGGGATTATGATGGGAGTGCTGATCCTGAGGAGCATCTGGCCCGATTTGAAAATATGTTTATGTTGCATTGCTATGGGGATAGAATCAAGTGCAAAGTATTCTCTACTACTTTGGTGAACTCGGCCCAGAGGTGGTTTGAAGGATTATCCCCTCAAAGCATCCAGTCTTTCGAAGAATTTAAAAAATTGTTATTGCACCACTTCAGCAGCAGCAAGAAGTATAAAACAACTGCTTTCAGTCAATTTGAAGTAAAGCAGAGCCCAGAAGAAACTTTGAGGGCGTATATCAGGATATTCAACCGAGTTGCTCTAGATGTGCATTCATGTGCCCTCGAGACAAAGATTACTGCATTTCCTCAGGGTCTACGGGAGGGGTAATTTTTCCGATCTCTAACCAAGAAAGCGCCCAGGGATTTTGAAGATCTTTTGGCCCTGGGCGAAGAAGTACATCAATATGGAGGAATCCCAGAAGCATAACAGGGAGGCTTTGAGGAGAGAGAAGGGTGACCGGGTGGCCAGACTCGAGGAGAGAGGTCAAAGGAGGGCCAATCCCAATCATTTTTCTAAACATGTGCTTTCAAAAATTGCCCGGGATTGGGATGTCCAAGAATGCAGTGCAGAAAGATCGCAAGATCTTAATCGCAATCCCCAACTTGCTAAGCCCGAAAAGAAGGGATATTGTACCCTTCATAAATTGTGTTTCATAACACAGATGAGTGTCGGATGGTGAAGAGGGATTATGTCGAGCCTGTTACTCAGGGGTATAATCCATCGAATAAGAGGCCAAGGTTTCCACCGTGGAACATTCGGCGACCAGGACCCAGTGCCCTGGAAGTCTCAAGAGGTGCCCCAAGCCAAAGGGGAAATCAGTACCATGAGCGGAAGAAGGCCTCTCCACTTGCTTTAGGGGTTAAAAAAATGATTTCTGGAGGCACTATAGATAATGATTCTAAACAGGCTCGGAAGGCCCAGGGTAGGAGGGAGTGTTTGGAGGTGGAGGGGTTGAGAAGAGATGAGTTTGTTATTAGCTTTGGCGTGGAGGATCTTAAGGGTGTCAATCTTTCTCATCATGACACCCTGGTAATCCAAGCTCGGGTTGCTGATTATGATATCATGAGGGTTTTTGTTGAATCCGACAGCTCTGTGAATGTCATATTCAAGGAAGCCCTAGTGCAGATGGATTTGCAGGGGTATCAATTAGAACTATTAGAAACCGTACTTTTTGGTTTTGTTGGTCATGCTGTGTATCCGGAAGGACAGATTGTTTTGCCCTTGACTCTGGGCACACGAGAATTGAGGAAGATGATCATGATTACTTTCACAGTTGTGGATGCTCCTTCATCATACAACATCATATTGGGGAGGCCAGCCATCAATGAGTTGAAAGTCGTAGCATCCACATATCATCAAAAGATCAAATTTCCGGTTGGAAATCAAGTGGGAAAAGTACGGGGAGATCAACCTTCTTCCCAGAAGTGATATGTGGAAGCGGTCCGAGTGGATCAGAAGAAGGCAAGAAGGGAGGAGAAGAGAGGATGTAAGGCCTGAAATTTATTATTAGAACCAGAGATTAATTTATTGACGAATTGACGTGATTATAGAGGGCAAAGCCGAGGAAGACGTGGGGAAATATATAATTATGTGTGAGGACAGAAGGCCTCGGCGCATATGCGCGGAGATGAGGCGCGCATATGCGTGAGAAGTCAAGCGCCGAGGCAGCATACCTCGCGCATATGTACGAGAAGGGGTGCGCATATGTGCAAGCAGATGAATGAAAATGCCGAGACAGTAGGTCTCGTGCATATGCGCCAGTGTTGGACGCGCATATGTGCGAGATGTGTAGAATGAAAAATAAGCCACGTGTCTTTACCATGCATACTAATATGTATAACTCATCTTCCACTTCAGAATGACAGCAAGAAACCGAGGGAGCTCCATGGAAAGTTCTCAAGTTCTTCCTTGCATCTTAGAATTGTGATTTTGCAAGATCCGGCCATCCGATTTTCAATTCCAAGTTTAGCTCCATGCTCTTCTCGTCAAAGACTTCAAAAAGAGGTAAGTTTTATTACTTTTCATCATGATTCGAAATTTTGAGATGGGAGAAATCAGAATTTGATTGATATTATGTGTTCTTGAGATTATGGTAATTGTATAATCGAAACCGGATCGAAGAACGGACACCGTATGCAAGTTTTATCATTTTTCAGAGTATATTTGATTGAAATTACTCAGATGATATTTGTATTGGTTATTAGTTATGGTTTGTGCCTCGTGTTGTTTGAATTGACGGATACCTCGAGATTGCGCCGTTATGCCATTGAACGTATTTCGATTAATATTTCTTGTTTTGAGTTGTAAGTTGATATTTTCTATCGAAATATGTCATTCCAGATTTGGTATTGAAGCTCTCGAACTCGAGAATTCAACTTCACAACATCAAACCAAACACCGAGGAAAGAAATGTATAAATCAATGTTAAACCGGGATAGATAACTCAAGTCAGATATGACTTGAGTTTCCCAAAACCACATACTTAATAGTTATTGCTTTGATGTTTTTAACATGCTTGAGATTAATGTATTTGCTTGCTTATTCTATTGAGTTATAGAAAAGCATACATAGAAGATAGATATCGTGAAAGAGTCTTTGGTAGATGTGTTAGAGTAGGTGCACGTCGAGCCAAGTGTTGGCCGAGTGTTCACAATGAAACTCTATGTATAAGCAATCTTTATTTTAATAATATTTGAAATTATTGTTTTGGCACATCTTTATCTATATACCCATGCTAGTTGCATAGATAAAGCCCTTGAATATACAAATAGTAGAAAGAATATGAGATGCTCATATGATGAGTATCATGAAACTCATATTTGGAATACTGTATATTCTAAACGGTTCCTAGTCGATTCAGCCGCCGCTAAGAAGGATATAGGCCGCTCGAGCTTGAGACTAGTATCTGCGATGTGAGTACCATGTTTCATTGGTAGGGGACATTGTGATGTCCGAGCATGCAGATAGGTGCTCCTGGTAGAGTGCACTGAACAACCCTCCATTAAAGGACTTTCCAAGTGGTTCTCACTTATCGAGTGGAAAAGTCCTAGTTTATGGTTGTACACCATTAGTCCTTATGACCCGGGACAACATTGAGACTCTATGTGCTAGAATTACACTTTGACTTGTTTACCGACTCTCATGGGGTCATCAGGTGGCAAGGTTGGGTGTTCTGTCGAAACATATAGGAGTCGATGCATTGTAGTCGGGGATTCACCGCTTACCTACGGGTATGGATATCCTATGTGTTTTTCATGTATATGTAGTTTGAAATCTCTGATCAGAGTATGGTGGTAATTATGAAAGGGGTTTCATAGATTACACCATCGATGCAACTACGACATGACACATAGTATCGATTCATTGACAACTCTCGATAAACCAATGGTTGTCGAATCGGTCGGGATATATGAGTTGAAGGGACCGTACTGTACGCTAACCATAATTGAATGGTTCTTGCAGGCACTATCATTTGATACCTAGGGAATCATGTAAGCGATGCTGCTAGGCGTTTAACATGATTGGTTGGGTACTATCAGACTTGAGTTCTGACGTTCTTATTATCAAGGAGTTGATAA
>NC_133309.1:10494979-10523453 GCF_012295235.1 Primulina huaijiensis | reverse complement strand
TTTTGGAAGTGTTCCTAAATTAAAAGTTTGGCCAAGTGAATAATGTATTTGAAAATTGTGATTTTCATAAACATTATTATGGACTAAATTAAATTAATTCAAGTGTTGAATTAATTAAACACTAGTGGACCTAGTAGAGTCCAAATAATTAAATTAATTCAAGTGTTGGATTAATTAAATCATATTGAGTCTTGTAGAGCTCAATTAAAATAATTATTTAACTAGTGGGACTTGGGTAAATTCAAGTAATGTTTAATTAGTCTCAAATATGTTTGAGATAATTAAAATTAAGTCCATGGATTTTTAATTGTTAAAAATCAAATAACAAAGCATGCTTGGGAGGTGGAAGGTTGTGGATTACTTTTTATTAAAATAATACAAGGCATGCACCTTTTGCTTTTTGCTTTTCTCACAACCAAGACAAGAAAATTAAATTATTCTCCCCTCCACTCCAAGATGCAATGGCCGAAAATTTGCTCTTGTTCTCTCCAAGTTTTTCCTCTCATTTTCTTCTTCAAGTGTTGAGGAAAGAAAATTCTTCTCATTGAAAAATCCTCTTAGTTTTCTAGTGCAAATTAAGAGGGGATCTACCTAGTTGGTGGTGGGCTTAATAGTTGAGCAAGGAGTGCTCAAAGGAAGCTTGAAGATAGTTTCTACCATTGAAGAGCTAAGGTGTTTACACCTTAGTTGGAGCCATACATCAATCCTTGTGATTGATAGGTACATTTCTTAACACACTATGAATGTCATTTTGTGTTTATTGTATTTCCTACACAAGAATGTTGGTGGCCGAAAATTTTATGCTAAAATCAAAATTTTTGTGCTTCCGTTGCGTTTCCGGTCACCGTAACCGATCCCCTTTCAAGATGTGCCAAGTCACCGGATGTTTGGTTTATATTTATGAGCTTAGGAAACAGATCAGTCCATATTGTAGATACTCGATATAGTGTACCGAAGTCCAGGAATAAGAACGTACCGTCATCTCGAGGGGAGAGTAGGTGGGAGACTTGTTACGTTCTTATTCAACCGGGATCCCTAGACTAGATAACAGTCGAGTCAAAGATTAGAAGTTCAAGAGTTTTATCTCTAGTCTTGTATCGATTTATGTTTATCAGATTATGATACATGCTATTTGATAATTGATTATGCTTTTGTATATGCTTATATGATTGCATGCATATGTTGATTATACTGGGAATATATTTCTCACCGGAGTTATCCGACTGTTGTTGTGTTTGTATGTGTGCATGACAAAAGGTGGGACATGATCAGGGTCGAGAAGAGGATGAAGATTGAGATTAGAGTGGTGATTCGGACTTAGATATAGATCTAGTGATTCAACACATGACATGTAGTTGATAAACACTAGTTTGTATGATTTCCTTTTGAACAAGTTTGTATTTTGGATCATGTTGTAGATAATGAACTTGATCTTGTACAGTAAATAACATGAAGCATAACTTGTTGTAAGATTTTATACACTTGTTATGAGGGGAACGCCTTTAAAAAAAAAATCTTCGACCTAGTTTATTTATTGATCTGTTTAATACAAAGAATGATTAAGAAATGAGTTAGCGTCTGGGTCCCTACAGAGGAAGTCCTGATGAGGAGATGGAGAGAGTAGCAGAGAAGAGGGAAGTTCATTTTGTGGCCGAGGAAGAGCAGGAAGTGGTGGAGATTGGGCCGGGCAAGGGGACCTGGGTGGCTCGAGAGCTTGACTTATCCACCCGGGTCAGTTTATTAAACTGTTTAAAAGCTAACATTAATGTTTTTGCCTAGTCACAGCAAGAATTGATCAGGATCTCGCCTTTAGTGGCTGAGCATAATCTGAATATCCTCATGGGATCTCAACCTATTGAACAAATGAACAGACACTTTGGTCCTGAAAAAGACAAATTGATTGATGTACAGGTCCAAGAATTGTTGCAGGCCGGCCACATTCAGGAAATTCAATTTCCTACTAGGCTCTTGAATGTGGTGTTGGTTCCAAAAGCTGCTGGGAAATGGAGGATGTGTGTGGATTATAAGGATCTCAACAAGACTTGCCCAAAAGATCACTATCCCTTGTCCCGGATTGATCAGCTGGTGGTTCTACCTCTATCTATGAACTTCTCAGCTTCATTGATGCTTATCAGGGGTACCACCAAATTCTCCTAGCCAAGAGCGATCAAGACAAAGCTAGCTTCATTACCTCGGGAGGCACATTTTGTTTTGTAGTCATGCTTTCGGGTTAAAGAATGCTGGAGCTACATATCAGCGTTCGATGAAAAGAGTATTTGAGAAGTAGTTGGGAGGAATGTTGAAGTTTATGTTGATGATATATTGGGCAAGTCTAGAAATTTTTCTTGCTTTATCCCTGATCTGGAAGAGATGTTTACCACTCTCATGCAGTATGGGATAAAGATCAACCTGGCTAAATGCATTTTTGGGGAAAATAGATGCAATTTTTTGGGTTTTGTGGTGAGTGATCGAGGAATCGGTGTAAATCCTGAGAAATTCAAGTCAGTGCTAGACATGCCATCCCCTCGATCGGTCCGAGAAGTACAAAAGTTGGCCGGGAGAATTGCTTTAGTTTCCCAATTCATATCACGATCTGCACAACGAAGTTATCCATTCTTTCAGATCCTAAGGAAGGCACAACAATTTTTGTGGAATGAAAAGTGCGAGCAAGCCTTTAAAGATCTGAAGAGTCATTTGGCAGAGCTTCCACTTTTGGTGAAGCCAGAGCCCGGAGAAAAATTATTTGTCTATTTATTCACTACATAGTATACTGTCAGCTCAGTACTTGTACGAGAAGAGGGCTCCGATCAAAAGCCCGTATATTATGTCAACCATGCTCTTAGGGGAGCTGAGCTCCGGTATAGTGAAGTGGACAAGATAGCCCTGTCTCTGTTCGCGACTGCTCAGAAACTATGGCCTTATTGTCTTTCACATCCTATTATTGTACTGTAAGGACCGTGTATCGTATTATCGTAAATCACGTGTGATTATCGATAATTTATGAAATTGTCATGTAATTATGTATATGATGTATATCATGATAATGAAATTGAGAAAATAAGTATCGAATATGAATTGACATTGTAAGAGCTCGAGCGGAGAAGCCAGACGCCAATAAGTACAAAACCATTGGGTACAGAACGTGTGGCGCCCGAGCGGTAGAAGATTACCGCCCGAGCACCAGTGCAGAGAATGTTAGCATTCGGGCAGAACGTTCCGCGCCTGAGCGGTAGTTTTTGACAGCCCGAGCGCGGTACAAATATTTCTCGGGGGCAGAACGTCTCGCGCTCGGGGGCGAGAATTCTACTGCCCGAGCGCCAAAGCGGTGGAGTGATAAGAACGAGGCTTCTTTCTCATTTTCTTTATTTCCTTCGCTACAATTCGAGAATAAACGAGAGATTTCGATTTTCTTTCGTCCGAATCGACTTCGAAACGCTGTCTAAACGCGAAACAAATTATATATTTGTGATCGTCGCGTCGAGGGCTTCTGACTGAGGTAATTTTCTTCTAGTTCCAGCAGCTCTAAATATCAAAGCGCTGGAATAGCGTGTATTTGAAGTTGAATTTCTTATATGTAGTAGAATAACCGACAAGAAACTCATATTCGAAGTCGGAATTGAATTATATTAAGATTTGAATTTGATATGAATTTTTTAAGTTTCAAATGATATTTGAAACTCATATTAATGATTTTTGATTAGGTTATTGATTGGAATGAGTATGTTATTGATGTAGATGAAGTATTATACCGATATCTTCAGGCTACATCAACTGGAACGAAGAATTGAGGTATGTTGCGACCGGGTAACATACGACAGGTATCTGTATTATATGATATATGTCGGTTTGATTGGATTGATTGGAATGAGATTATGTGTCTATATGCCTTATTTGTTGATTGATGTGGGGGTTTGTGAACACAATCGCAATGCCGGTATTATATGACTCGTAAAGCATAGACAATTGTGCCTCCGATGATTGGATATGAGATTTGGGATTTGATGGCGCTTTGTCGACGCTATCATACGAGTATCCCTTATTGAGGCCGGGGTGCCAANTATTGTGGTTGCTTCAGACTGAGCTTTGCTCACCCCAGACGGGGCTGTTGTTGTCTTTGTATGTGGACAATGACAGGTACTCCAAGATATCAGGAGACCGGTGAGGGTACTTTTGGAGGGAGTCACAGTTTGAGTTGAGGTTTAGTGGTCTTTCCCAGTATATATGTTATGTATCTATATATACCGGGGCATGTCCCGAGGATATGATTTGTTGGTGTATGAGTTGTTTTGATTATGCGTGGGCATGTTTTATGATGTGAGATGAAATACTATTTTTAGTATTCAAATAGCATATTTTGGGCTCATTGTAAAGAAATTTTAAACTCGTTTTCCGCTGTGATTATTTAACCCTAATCAAATTGTGTTGTAATAACGATTAGGAGCTAAGGGCCCCACACGGAGTGGTATCAGAGCATAGCTGGGAATGCTCGATTGAGTCTTGTGTACACGTGAATAGGCACAAATGAATTGTGCGTTTGTGTTTGAATTATTTGTATTACTTGCTCTTACTTGATTTGATTTGAGTAAGTATCTGATGAGATTGATGATATGAGATGGTGAANTGCGAGTAGCAGTACTGAGAGGATTGCTGGACAATTTGAAGGATTGTCCATGGATGTAGTGATGTCTCGATTCCAGGATTTGAAACCACCGAGGTTCTTTGACACTGAGAGTGCGGAAAGAGCTGAAGCCTGGTTGAAGGATATTCAGCATCTGTTTAATATTGTGGAGTATTCCAATGCTCGGATTCTGAAACTCGCTTTGTATCAGTTGAAAGACCGAGCTAAATCTTGGTGGGAAGCCGCTGAGTTTGGATTGAAAGAGGCCGGGATTGAAGTCACATGGGATGTCTTCAAGGCCCAGTTTTTGGAGCAGTATTCTCCTCCTTCTTATTATACTGCTCAGGAGAATGAATTCAATAATCTTCAGCAGGGAACGATGTCTGTTGCAGAATATGCTTCAAAATTTTCTACTCTGTTGAAGTATGTACCTCACGTAGCTGGGAATGCGAGGGCAAAATATAACAGGTTTGTAAATGGTTTACATCCTGCGATATATACTTATGTTTTTTCTGGTTTGCCTACCAACTACGCAGAGGCAGTGGAACGAGCCAAGGCAGCTGAGGCTGGACTCAGGCGAGGAGGTCCACAGTATACTCCTCCACCACTAGTGTCAGCTCAGCAGCCTGCATTGCGTCCAAGGGGTAAGAAGTTCATGAAGACTGGTTCTGTTTCTTCGTCTTCTTCGAGTTCGAGTGGATCCCAGAGAGGGAGTCCTGTGATTGCTCCTTACTGTAGTCATTGTGGGGGTAAACATACTATCGAGCAGTGTCGAGGTATGTTTGGTACTTGTTATCAGTGTGGGCAGGAAGGCCATTTCTCTCGAGTATGTCCGAACAGGGGTACGACTTCTTCCCAACCCAAGCCTTGATTTAGAGGTGGCCCCAGTGTGATGAGACCCGTTGTTCATGTTCCCTCTTTCCAGAAGTCGAATGTTCCACGATATCGAGGACCGGGTGGTCAGACTGCTCAAGTCCCTCCTCAAGTGAGAGTGTATGCTATGACTGAGGATCAGGCGAGAGAAGCTCCTGGTGGGGTGATTGCAGGTATCTGCACGCTTTGCGATTATCCTGCACGTGTTTTATTTGATACAGGAGCATCTCACTCATTCATATCGCATGCATTTGTTGCATCTCACGATATTGAGTGTACCCTGTTGTATGATGTTTTGTCGATAGCCACGCCAGCAGGAAAGATTATTTTGTCTGAGCAAGTTGTGCATAATTGTGTATTGATATATGAGGATAATGTGATGTTCTTGAATTTGATTGTCCTCCCAATGCACGACTTTGATTGTATTGTTGGCATGGATATCTTGACGACAAATCGAGCTACTGTTAATTGTTTTCGTGGAGTGGTTCGATTTCGACCGGTTGATGGACCCTAGTGGAATTTTTATGGCAAGGGTTCCTAAGCCAAAATTCCATTGGTGTCTTCCTTGGAAATGTCCCGATTGTTGACTAGCGGAGATGAGGGTTATCTTATCTACGCTATTGATATTTCGAAGAAGGAGCCTTCTTTATCTGATATTCCTGTTGCGATAGAATTCCCGGATGTATTTCCCGATGAGATTCTTGATTTTCCTCCTCATCGAGAAGTTGAATTTAGTATTGATCTGATGCCAGGGACTGCACCTATATCGAAAGCTCCTTATCGCATGGCACCATTGGAATTGAAAGAATTGAAAGAACAATTACAGGATCTTCTCGACAAGGGATATATTCGACCGAGTGTATCACTTTGGGGAGCTCCAGTGTTATTTGTTCGGAAGAAAGATAGTACTATGCGAATGTGTATCGATTATAGGCTGTTGAATCGGGCTACTGTGAAAAACAAGTATCCACTTCCTCGTATTGATGATTTATTTGATCAGCTTCAGGGTAATTCTGTATACTCTAAGATTGATCTTCGATCTGGTTATCAGCAAGTACGAGTTCGAGAAGAAGATGTGCCTAAAACTGCTTTCCGTACGAGGTATGGCCATTATGAATTCTTGGTTATGCCTTTTGGTCTCACGAATGCTCCTGCCGTATTTATGGATCTAATGAATCGTGTCTTTCGAGATTATCTTGACCGATTCGTTATTGTATTTATTGATGATATTCTCGTGTACTCAAAATCGAACAAGGAGCATACTGAACATCTGAGACTGGTACTTCAAACTCTTCGTAATGGACATTTATATGCTAAATTGTCCAAATGCGAATTCTGGATGGATAGAGTAGTATTTTTAGGCCACGTCATTTCGAGACATGGCATATCTGTTGATCCTGCTAAGGTTGAAGCTGTATTAAATTGGCCGAGACCTACGAATGTTCCTGAGATTCGTAGCTTCATGGGTTTAGCTGGTTATTATCGTCGTTTTATTGAAGGATTTTCGAAAATAGCTAAACCTATTACTCAACTGACACAGAAGAATCAGCGATTCATTTGGTCAGAGGAATGTGAAGCTAGTTTTCTTGAATTGAAGACGAGATTGACCACAGCACCTGTGCTTACTATTCCCTCAGGTACCGGAGGATTTTTAGTGTGTACAGATGCGTCTGGTAAAGGTTTGGGCTGTGTTCTGATACAACATGGCAAAGTGGTTGCTTATGCGTCTCGTCAATTGAAATATCATGAAACACGTTATCCTGTTCATGATCTTGAATTGGCTGCCATTGCGTTCTCTTTGAAGATTTGGCGCCATTATTTGTACGGAGAAAAGTTTGTTATCTATTCAGATCATAAGAGTCTGAAATATCTCTTTTCTCAATCGGATTTGAACATGAGGCAACGCAGGTGGATTGATCTCCTGAAAGATTTTGATTGTGAGATTCAGTATCACCCTGGATCGGTGAATGTTACTGCGGATGCCCTAAGTCGTAAAGTGCATGATTCTGTTTTAGCTTCTGTCAGTGTCGCCAAGGTACATGAGGAGATATGTACTTCTGGCTGGACTTTTCACTCGAATTGGAATTCTGTCACTGTCTCAGCATTGCAAATTGAGCCGAACTTGAAATCTAAAATACGAAAGGCTTAACGAAGCGATGCGTAGATTCAGAAGTCGAAAGAACTTGTATCTGCAGGACACCAGTCTGGATTTCAAATTTCTTCTGATGGTTCTTTACGACTGAATGGTCGACTGGTAGTCCCTAATGATTCTGATTTGAAATCTGCCCTTCTTCGTGAAGCACATTGTAGCAAATACAGTATTCACCCTGGAGGTCGAAAGATGTATTTGACATTGAGACCCCAATTTTGGTGGAGACATATGAAGAAGGACATTGCTGAGTTTATTTTGAAATGCTTGGTCTGCCAGCAAGTGAACGCCGCGAGAATGAAACCGGGAGGATTACTCCATAGTCTCGAAATCCCGAAATGGAATTGGGAACACATTGCTATGGATTTTGTGACTCATTTACCTCGTTCGCCCAAGGGCTGTGCTGCTATTTGGGTTATTATTGATCGGCTTTCGAATTCTGCACACTTTATTCCGTATGAACGGACTTATCCTTATAAGAGAGTGGCCCGTTTATACATCTAGAATATTGTGAGACTGCATGGTGTGCCCGTCTCAATTGTATCTGATCGTGATCCCAGGTTTGCTTCTAAATGCTGGGGTAGTTTTCAGGAAGCGATGGGTACGCGTTTGGCTATGAGTACTGCTTATCATCCTCAAACTGATGGCCAGACTGAGCGTACAATTCAAACGTTAGAGGATTTGTTACGTGCGGTTGTGATGGACTTCAGATTTGGATGGCAAGATGCTTTACCATTGGTGGAATTTTCTTATAATAATAGCTTCCGAACGAGCATTGGTATGGCACCGTTTGAAGCTCTATATGGGAGACGATGTAGATCACCGTTATTCTGGGATGAAATTGGTGAACGACAATTGACTGGACCTGAAATGATACAGGAAATGAATGATAAGGTTCAGTTAATTCGACAGCGGATGAAAGCCGCTCAGGCTCGTCAAACGAGTTATGCAAATAAACGAAGACGACCCTTGGAATTCCAGAAAGGTGATAAAGTATTCTTGAAAATATCTCGCTTTAGAGGCACTGTTCGATTTGGTATGCGAGGAAAATTATCTCCTCGTTATGTTGGTCCATACGAGATTCTTGATCGAGTTGGTGATCTTGCGTATCGATTGGCATTGCCACCAGCTTTATCTGCCATTCATGATATGTTTCATGTTTCTATGTTGAGAAAATATGAACCAGATCCATGACATGTACTTGCACCTGATGAGGTTGAACTTGATCCTTCACTATCCTATGTTGAGCAACCTATTCGCATTATGGATCGGAAGGAGAAGATATTGCGTAATAAATCGATCCCTTTGGTTCGAGTACAATGGACACGACATGGTGTAGAGGAGTCAACATGGGAATTGGAAAGCAAGATGCGAGAATCCTCTCTGCACTTGTTCGATTCTATTCCACCTGTTCCATTGTATTCACTGTATACTGATCCGTTTACTGATTTTAGTTTTGATATGTATTATAACTGGTGACATATATATGTTTACCAATGTTATGTATATAGAGATGTTTGAGATTTCGAGGACGAAATCTTTTAAGAGGGGGAGAAATGTAAGGACCATGTAACGTATTATCGTAAATCCTGTGTGATTATCGATAATTTATGAAATTGTCATGTAATTATGTATATGATGTATATCATGATAATGAAATTGAGAAAATAAGTATCGAATATGAATTGACATTGTAAGAGCTCGAGCGGATAAGCCGGACGCCAATAAGTACAAAACCATTGGGTACAGAACGTGTGGCGCCTGAGCGGTAGAAGATTACCGCCCGAGCGCCAGTGCAGAGAATGTTAGCATTCGGGCAGAACGTTCCGTGCCCGAGCGGTAGTTTTTGACCGCCTGAGCGCGGTACAAATATTGCTCGGGGGCAGAACGTCTCGCGCTCGGGCGCGAGAATTCTACCGCCCGAGCGCCGAAGCGGTGGAGTGATAAGAACGAGGCTTCTTTCTCATTTTCTTTATTTCCTTCGCTACAATTCTAGAATAAACGAGAGACTTCGATTTTCTTTCGTCCGAATCGACTTCGAAACGCTGTCTAAACGCGAAACAAATTATATATTTGTGATCGTCGCGTCGAGGGCTTCTGACTGAGGTAATTTTCTTCTAGTTCCAGCAGCTCTAATTATCAAAGTGCTGGATTAGCGTGTATTTGAAGTTGAATTTCTTATATGTAGTAGAATAACCGACAAGAAACTCATATTCGAAGTCGGAATTGAATTATATTATGATTTGAATTTGATATGAATTTTTGAAGTTTCAAATGATATTTGAAACTCATATTAATGATTTTTGATTAGGTTATTGATTGGAATGAGTATGTTATTGATGTAGATAAAGTATTATACCGATATCTTCAGGCTACATCAACTGGAACGAAGAATTAAGGTATGTTGCGACCGGGTAACATACGACAGGTATCTGTATTATATGATATATGTCGGTTTTATTGGATTGATTGGAATGAGATTATGTGTCTATATGCCTTATTTGTTGATTGATGTGGCATACATGACATTGAGATTGAGATATCAATGTAAAATAAATGTTTTGTTAACACACATCGTTTGATGCATACATCGATACATGACATGCACGTTGAGCTATGATCCTTGGATACCCTGATATGATTTGATTGGATTCTGGGGTTTGTGTACACAATCGCTATGCCGGTATTATATGACCCGTAAAGCATAGACAATTGTGGCCCCGATGCTTGGATATGAGATTTGGGATTTGATGGCGCTTTGTCGACGCTTTCATACGAGTATCCCTTATTGAGGCCGGTGTGCGAGCTCGAGCATTGATTTGATAGCGATTCGTTTGATTCTGACATGTGCTCAGTGGATGGGCATTTGACCCGATACCTCCACGAAATACATGCATTGCATCCCATATATCATTGTTTAGATATCTATGGTATATATGATTGGTTGTTCCATACGGAACTTTGCTCACCCCCAAGGGGGGCTGTTGTTGTCTTTGTGTGTGGACAATGGCAGGTACTCCAGGATATCAGGAGACCGGAGAGGGTACTTCTGGAGGAAGTCACAGTCTGAGTTGAGGTTTAGTTGTTTATCCCAGTATATATATATATGTATCTATATACCGGGGTATGTCCCGAGGATAGGATTTGTGGTTGTATGAGTTGTTTTGATTATGTGTGGGCAGATTTTATGATGTGAGATGAAATACTATTTTTAGTATTCAAATAGCATATTTTGGGCTCATTGTAAAGAAATTTTAAACTCGTTTTCCGCTGTAATTAATTAACCCTAATCAAATTGTGTTTTAATAACGATTAGGAGCTAAAGGCCCCACATGTACTCACCTACAGTCCTCTAGGGAGGACCATGACTCATTCAGAGGTTTCTTGAAGAATGATAAAGTGGACAGTTGAGCTGGGAGAGTATGATATTGAATATAGACCCCGGGTTGCCATCAAAGCACAAGCTCATTCAGATTTCTTGTCAGAAATGATTCAGCTAGATGAAGAAGAGGTGTGGAGAGTATTTTTGGATGGAGCATCAAGTTTAGCCGGATGTGGATTGGAGTGGTGAAAATAGTCCCCCCCCCCCGGATTTGCTTTGAGAATTGATTCCTGGGTAACCAATAATGAGGCAGAATATGAGGCTGTTCTGCTGGAGTACATGCTGCCCGGGAAATAGGAGCTTCCCGAATCATCCTTTACTCCGATTCACAATTAGTCAATCAACAGATAAGGGTAATTTACGAGGCTAAGGATGATAGAATGCTTAAATATCTAAAGATCATCAAAGCCCAGGCATAATCTTTTGTGGATTGGAGTACTGAGCAGATCCCCGGAGAGAAGAATGGGGAAGCAGATTCTCTGTCTAAAATGGTCGCCTCCTTGTCTGAAGTCAATACTCTAGAAGTATTGCATGTTACTCGTCTGATTCTTTCTACTTATGAGGAAGTGCTACCAACGCAAGAGGATTCATGGATGACACCTCTGATCAAATTCATTACCCATAGAATATTACATGAAGATCGAGCTCATGCTCAAAAGATCAAAAAACAAGCTCCCATGTTCGTTCTTTTAAATAACATCTATACAGGAGATCGTACCAAGGACCTTTGTTAAAGTGCTTAACTATGGGAGAGGTGGAATATGTCCTCTGGGAATACACGAAGGATGTTGTGGGGAGCATCTCGGAGGAACTGCGTTGGCCCGGAAAGCAATGCTAGCTGGATTCTGGTGGCCTAGCATAAGCCAAGATTCTGCCCGAGTGGTCCGACATGTGATGATTGCCAGCATCATTCTAATTTTCAGCACAGCCCGATCACTCCTATGAAACCTATTTGGGCATCTTGTCCCTTCGGCTAGTGGGACATGGATATTGTGTGTAATGCCCCGAAAATTTAATAGTACACGTAAAAATCAAACATGATGTATTTATATTATTTTAAATTATGCATGCATCATATTTTAATTTTTATAAATATATTTAAGCAATTACATGTTATTTTATTCATGTATATATTTAATTGTATTATTTGAGTTCTTGTTTTTTAGGCAAACACACGAGATCGGACCGGGGATAGGATATTTGAGATATTTATTTTTGAGCCAAATTCACTGTCCAAAGATTATTTTAAGTTATGGAGTATTTTATTTTCCCTTAATTGTTGTGCAAATTTTGTAAATTTATGAATATTTTAAGTATCAGTTTTCAAACCTCGATTAGTCTAAAATTTTATTTGGACTACACCATATATTGATTAATTAGTTTAAACCTAATCAATAAATTTAAATTATCCCTAAAATACCGTAAATCCACCCCACTTGCCTCAAATTTCAAGACTTTGAACAAGTCTTCTCTGGAAGAAACTTCACGTGCCAATCAATTCTCCTCCATTTCCCCTCATTAATACCCTTCTCTCCTCAAGTGTTCTTGAGCTCCATTTCAATTGGTTCTACCATTTGAAAATAGCAAGAAGCTCCAAATTTCTTCCTTGTGTCCTGATCGTCGAGATTTGCAAGATTCTTTACGTTTCAAGACCAAAGGCATGTATATTACGTTTTTGTTTTCATCAATCAAGTAATAGTATGGATTTTCAAGCATTCATGTTTGTGAGAAACATTTTCATGCAAGTATGTTCAAGATTTATGTTCATGTCAAGATTATAAAATTGTTTCTCACGTTTTCATGTTGTAGGCTACGTTGGATGGTTCCGGGCTAGCATGGCTGCTTATGATCATGTTCATATATGTTTTAGACCCATATTGGTATGTTGGTTGAGGAATTATAGCAGTTGGGTGGTAAGAGTTGATAGCATGAGTTTTTTGTGCAGTGGGTTTCTGGGTGTGTATTTTACTTTCTTTGTTTCGAAAACAAGTATCTATCCATCCATTTTCTGAAAATGCTTTCAACACAAAAATTGTAGTTTATTGTGTTTTGTTCGATTTGATATAAAATTCGTAATTTTTGAATAAGAAATGAGGGAGATATGATTTTTCTTGCAAAATTGCACAATCTGTCCGAAGAATATTTTTGACAGCAAGCTCTTGAAATCTGATCTTTTGTATGACATGAGGCCCCGGCTAGCCTATCAGTCATGGGATCTGTACCCTAGCCCAGGGCTCCGTACCCTAGTTATTCAGTAAGCCATGAGATCTGTACCCTGGCTCGGGGCTCTGCACCTTGACCATTCCAAAGTCCAAAGATCTGTACCCTGGCCCAGGGCTCCGTTCCCTAGTTAATAATTAAGCCCAGGGCTCTGTACCCTGGCTTGGGGCTCCGTACCTCAACCATTCCAAAGTCATCGGCTCCGTACCCTGGCCTAGGGCTCCGTACCCTGGTTATTCATTAAGCCCAGGGCTCCGTACCCTAGCTCGGGGCTCCACACCTCGACTATTCCAAAGTCCTGGGATCCGTACCCTAGCCCAGGACTCCGTACCCTGGCTTTTCATTAAGCCCAGGGCTCCGTACCCTGGCTCGGGGATCCGAACCTTGACCATTCCCAAAGTCTAGGGACCCATAACCTAGCTTGGGGTCCCGCACCCTGACTATTTATAAAGTACTGGGACTCGTACCCTTGCTTAGGGGTCAGTACCCTGATCACTCATCGAAAATGTCAGTTATTTTCTAACACTTAGAAAAATTTCGAGATTTAACATGCCAAAGCAATAAGAAGAATCTGATTACTTCAAAGGCCGTGTATATTGCAAGCATTAGCAGTTTATAAAAAACAAAGATAGTTAAAGTGAAAAGAATATTTCATTAAAGAAAAACCCGAAGGCCAGAATTACAATCAAGGCAATTAAAAGAAAAAGATTACAGTCCTATTCTAAATCAATGGGGTTTGAGCTCGGCTGCTCCACTTCTTTTGGGACCTCTTCTTTTTCGGCATCCTTGGGTAGGGATTCTATAGCCCGACCAAAATCGGGAAAATCTTCCGGAAGGAGCCTAACTTCTTCAAATTGCACTCGGCACTTGTCGAAGCCAGTCTGGAAGAAAAAATAGGCCCGATCTTCAACGACCTTCTTGAACTCCGAAGATTGGAGAAAGGAGGCTTGCCAATTATCCTGAGCATATCTGGAAGCAGCCTGGGCATTCTCAACAGCACTTTCTCGAGACATCTATCTCTCCATCTCATTGGTCAAAGAATCATTCCTTGATTCAAAGAATGAGACAGTCCCCCATAGGGTTTTCTCCAGGACAAGGCCCTCGTCAGCATCATCTCGAGCCTTATCGAGATCCGCTTGAGTTATTTCCAGTTGCTGGTTGGCCTTATCTAAAGCATATTGAAGGCCGGCAACTGCTTCCTTGTAAATTGATCGAGCCCGGGACAATTCCCCTTGTAATTGCTTGAGAAGATTCTGGGACTCCCGGGCTCGATTACCTTCAATGGTGGCCACCGCAACAACCTATTCAAAGGAAGTCACTAGCATTTGAACATCTTGTTCAGAAGGAGTTAGTAAAAAAAAGAGATAAAGAAAAGAGAGAGGATCAGAGAAACTTACGGAAAGGATCTGATTTGACCCCTCGAAAAACTTGGGGGTTGGGAAGGAGCTCTTCAAATGTGCCTCCTCATCAGGAAGGAGCATCTGCTTAAGGAGCTTGAGTCCAGTCGGGGTGGCTCCCTCCAAGATAAGATTGGCCCGGGAGGGCAGGTTGGAATGGAGGGGCTCGTTGAGTGGCGGGGTTTGTAGAGGAGGGGTGGATTGGGTGGCCCGGGAGGTGTCTTGATCTCATCTTTTGTTGCTTTCAAGAAGAACAAGCTCCGAGATTGTTATCGCTTTCCTTTTCCTCTAGATGAGAGGAACTTGATCCGCTGAATCTTCTTGAGAATCAGCCTGAACCATTTCCTTCTCTCTTTGGTGCTCCATCCGGGCGGAATTATCGACCCTCGCCGCCTCCTCCCCAGCCGCAGATGATTGGGTCCCGAAAATCATGGGCAATACAATTTTCTTCTTCTTAGCAGCCGCTTTCCGGGCTGCCAACTTCTTCTCCTTGGTTGCCTTCTCGGATGCCCACTTCTTTGAGAATGCCTCTTGCATTTTTGAGTTGTCTTTCAAAAATAAGGGAAGAGAAAGATGGAGTTAGTAAAAATCAAGTATACATTAAAAGGATAAAGAGAAGTCAGAGATGGGAATTACCAGGTTGAGTACCTGAGCCAGCTAATTCATCAAATACCCGGTCAATAGGATCTTCTTCCCGGGCACTCAACCCAAAAGCAATTAATTTTCCTCGGAGATGAGGGTGGAAGAAGAAAATTTTTTGCCCTCCACCAGTTCCTTGCTTCAGGTGTAAGATTCCTCAAATTTGTAAAATCGGGGAAGAGAGGTTTGTGGAGGAAGAGTGGGGAGGAAACCAGTAAAGCAAAAAGAGGAGCTGGGAGGTGAATAAAAAAAGAAGCGTCCTTTCCATCCCCTCTGGGAAGAAGGGATATCTTGAAGGAATCGAGATTTGAGCCGAGCAGATAAGGAGAAGGCATTATCTCCAATCCCTCAAACAAAAAAATAGCGAAGAATGAGGGGGTTGATGAAAAGATTGTGTATTTTGAAGAGGATATAGGCCAAGGCCATAATCCTGAAGGAGTTGGGGTGAAACTGGTTTAGAGGTACACCAAAAAGCTTGGCAACCTTAGTGTAGAAAGGAAGACGAAAAATTTAAGACAATTTCTAACCTGGTCCTTAAAAAAGGTAGTAAAACCAGCAGGAGGGTGATTGGCCCTATCAGAGGGGTCGGAAATCAAAATAGTGTAAGGAGAAGGGATGGAACAGAGAGCTCATACTTCCTCGTCAGCTCCAAAGCACCGAGTGCTGCTCATTGAAGCAAACCAAGGAACTCCCGGAGTCTCAGAATGAGTAGAGCTGGAAGCTCGGGCTTTGCCCTTACCTTTGCCCTTTTCAGAGTTCAAGAAGGGCCAGAAGATGAGGGTTTAGATTTTATGGTTTTGGGATTTAGAGAGACGTGGGTAGAAAAGCCTTTTGGGGGAGGAGAAGGGGGTGAATCGGAGCGCATTGCGATAGGCTCGTAACTAGACGAACCTCGCGCATTTGCTTCGGAAGGAGTTCAACATGGTTAAAGGAAAAATGGAAAAAGAACTTACGTGTGGATGATTGAGTGAAGGATCTCTTGACTAGAAATCTTCGGAATGAAGGAGCGCCGCCCGCACGTCAAAGAGCTAAGTAAAAATTTTGGGAGAGAATTAGAATTTGTAAAAGTGACAAATGAAGGGGGTTCATCGTCTTATATAGGCAAAGGAGAATGATATCAACCGTTAATCTAAAGAAGAATCGAATGATCAGGATGCGTTTTTGAAGTTGTACATGTAGATGAAAAGGCAGGCTCGAAAATCGAGGTGTGTCAGACTGCTCGCATTCTCGGAAATCGAAGCGTTTTGGGCCGTTATAATTCTAGGGCATACATCATCATGACATAAGTCCTACCACCCGAGAATACTAAACGACAAAATATGCTAATCTCGGGAGACGTGAGGCCCTGACATCTTATTCTAAGTCCGAGAGACACGAGTCCCCGACAACTTATCTCATGTCCAAAGAGGCATTAGGCCCCGATGATTTTAAAAGAATTGATTATCTTTTTGTTGAATTCCAAGCATGACTGATCGGGACAACAAGTAAGACTCTAGCCTGACTATTTAAAGGAAGGGTGGTGATACTCTCATGAGAGCCCAGGTCATGGATAACCCGGGATATTATAAGGATACCCAAATCAGGGCATTTTTACAAGAGAAGCTTGTCAGAAGCCGAGCAAGTGAATGTCCATGAAATCTTCTACTCAGGCTACCAGAAGCCTGGGTTTTCATACAAGTTCCCGGGAGGCTTTCTACTTGGGCTACCTCGAAAATAGCACCTCACTCAATGCACCAGTATGTGATACTTTATGTTTAACAATCATTACTAACAGAAGTACAAGGGTTTGGCTTGTCAGAGAAGTTATCAAAGTAGGGTAAGGAAAGCCATATTGCTCTAATTAGTAACTGTGTACTAAAAAATAGTTAATCATGTGATTTTTCTCCTACAAATAGCAGGTATGTTTTGAACACTCACGCGTAATTATAGGGAGGATGGATATTATGAGATTTTGGACACTCACGCATATTTACCTTCACTCATACACAACCATTTTCCATCATCTTTCACCTGCTGACTTAAGAATCGGAGTTGCTACGCCGGACACCCCTCAGGCGCCATTCACAAGTTCATCTCCCTATTTGCAGGTTATGGTTGCAGCAGCCATCACATATAAATATACCTTCACCGCAAGTTATATTTCCTTGCTCATTTTCCTAAACAAAACTCTTATCCGATTTGGTGGATTGCCCCGACCCAGCTTACCCAATTCAACCGGATCACGTCAATTGATATACATGAATCAAATAATGTTGGAAGTTAGTCTCGATTTTGGAATTGAATGATAATAAAAATAAATAAATGGTCAAAACATATAATTTCCTATGATTGATATCATAATCAGAATGAAACACTTATTCTTTAATCCCGATTTTTATTACATATCATTATATTGATAAAACTATCCATTCGATTTTCAATCCATTATTACATATCAATCTATGCCTGGATACTTCTGGCTAGCCATAAAATTACCTCTATGGTCATTATATCGACCTAAATATTTAAATCGAATTCGCACCAAATTTGGATACTTGTAGACAAGTCGTGTCCCTGATTTTGGAGGTGTCGAGATTCTTGGCTGATGTGATCCAAGTGAATAGGATGAGTTGGGTTGGGCAATCCACCGAATTAGATATGAAGTTGATTAAGGCAAAATGAACATTATGATATATCCCAAATCGAGAATATCTACCTAGAATAAAGCTGCAACGATGTCCAAGAAACTGGGAAACAAACACGTGAATAGGCGCCGGAGGGGTGTCGGACGTGGCCACTCCGATGCTTAAGTTAGCAGGTGGGGAATGAAGAAAAACAATGCAACTTTTACAAAGAAATAAATGCCACTGGTATGTATATGTTTGAATGAATTTAGTGTAAAACAAACCTGTTATTTATAGGAAAGAAGATAACGACTTTTCCTTGTTTTCAGTGCCTACTTACCACTTATAACCACCTATTATAAAGTTCTTGTCATGCCGATCTGTCCTTTCCATCACGTCAAATCAGTATGATTCTGTCAGGTAAGCTTATCTATAAAAGATATTACCTACTCTCGAACTCGAGTGTGGTACTATTACAGGGGTATCCCGGTTAGAGAGTCATCACACGGGAATTCGCCCAAGATTGTCTTTTCATATCCCTTGTTGGAACTTTTCAAGTTCGCAATCTTGATTTTGATGTTAACAAAACTTGTTAACTTGTGTTACTAAAAATCTACCTTAGTATGCAAAAGCTAGGATCAGTCACGAGCTGTTTACATCGCAAACTGAAGACCTAACTGATCGCACAAACTGAATCAGTCTAACTGTTACGTCAATTGAGCAGTTCAGCTGATTATCCAGTTGATAGGTGGTTCAGCACGAGAACCTTAGAAGCCTGGCCAGCTGAAGGAGTGTTCAACTGATGAAGAAACCCAGCTGATCAATTCAACTGAACGAGAGTGAAACAAGTTCAACTAACGAGTCAACTGATTTCACCAGCCCAACTGAAGATCAATTCAGCTGACCAACCCGAAGCATCAATCAGAATCTTTCAGTTGAAGATGAAGACAAACTTTTTCAGTGGATTCCAGCTGTGCGTAAAGGTACAACGCCATTGTCAAGTCAAAGGACAATAATGGACGTTGCATCAGAACATTAAAGACAAAACGTTTCAGAAGGGCAGTCGAAAAGTCGAGACACAAAGTCCAAGAAACAAATTCAAGATGCAACATATACAATAATTGAGTCTCACTGTACGATCAGTTTTTCCTCCTATATATAGAGAAGATCAATGAAGACTCAACAACAAGATACAAAACAATACAGAGAGTGAAAAATCTTAAACAAAAATAAGAGAGAAAAGAAAGGGCACGCACATTGCAAATCAGCTTTCAAAAGCAATCAGCCTAGAGGGACACTTCAACGTGTTATCAGCTTAGTATAGAAGCTTTATCCCTCAGTGTGTGAGAACATCCTTGTTCATTTCTCAAACACAAACACTCTCAACCACTCAAATACTGTCTTGGACAAAGACGTTAAACTTGTGCATGTAGTCTTTGATACATAGACGTTAAAAAGTGTTGGCTGGAAGGTGATGCCTTCAGTCGTAGCTAGGAGTTCAGTTTAAGTAGTAGTGTAAGTCCTAGCTGAGTGGGTTTGTACAAAAAGTTGTATAAATCAAAGTCTTCTAGTGGATCCTAGCCGTGGTGGTAGAAGGGGTGACGTAGGAGCAGTTGAAGTCTCCGAATATCTATAAACATAACTTGTGTATTTAACTGATTAACTGCTGATTTCAAATTGTTTTGATCAGTTAGAGTATTCGTCAGTTCAGTTGTCACCATAACTGAACTGAAGAATGTAAAAACTAATCTACCCTTTTTCAGTTATTCAGTTTTCTTAAGTTAAAATATTTTCAAATAACAGTCTTCTTCACGAAGATTACTTCGAGTTTCTTTCGCTTGGTTTTGAACCAAACTCGATTTAATTCATCAGTGTTAACATTCTTAGAACACGAGCTATTGTAACTCATTGGAGAATATAGTGTTCGAAATGCGTTCGAAGGCACTAGCACACTCGATCCTTCATCCCTGCATAATTTCCAAGGAATATCTTATCTGTCCATTAACACCATGATCAACGGTGTAGATCAAGCATATTTTATTTATATAAATCAAACCATCTTCCACTTCTCACACTTTCTTTCTTAATTCAGAGATTTTTCTCCCGTAGTTCTTTGCACCAGAGCTTTCGGCGTTACTCTCCAGAAATTTCAAGTCTCCAATTACTCCTTGTTCTTCATCACGCACAGTAAGTTTTTTCTCCCATTGTTTTCACCAAAATGTCAAATTCTACTTCTTCCACCTCCGGAGAGAATGAACGCGGCTCGCCTGAGTACGATTATGTAGCAGCACCCTCCGCTTCTTCCTCTTCTATAGAAAAACCCTCCTTTACTCATTTATCCAAAAAACCAAAAATTCAAAGAACTAAACCCACCATTTCTGGTCGATCCCGGGCGTCCAAAAAAGAAAAAGGTAAAGCCATGGCTACCAGTCCCGTCTTTCCGATGTCCCGAGTGCCCCTTAGTTCTCCACGATGGGAAGCGTTCTTCGTCTCAGGGCAGAGGAATATTTTAAGGCCTTAGGATCTATCCCCTTTTTTTTCCAGAT
Organism: Primulina huaijiensis; assembly: GCF_012295235.1. NCBI lineage: Eukaryota > Viridiplantae > Streptophyta > Magnoliopsida > Lamiales > Gesneriaceae > Primulina > Primulina huaijiensis. The sequence continues at coordinate 10,503,026 of NC_133309.1, read as the reverse complement.
CTGGCTCCCTAGTCCCTCCAATAGGGCTGACCAGCCCCCGGAGGGTTTTTTTAACTTTTTTAAAAGATCAAATTCGTAGTGGTCTCCGATTTTCTCTCCCCTCTTTTATGTCAAGGTGGCTCACTTTTTAGGAGTCCCCATAAACCAATTTCACCCAAACTCTTTCCGGATTATGGGCTCGGACTATATCTTTTTCAAAATGCACAGCCTTCTCATCAACCCCTTATTCTTCACTAATTTTTTATCTACCGTTTCGACGATAATGCTTTTTTCCTGTCTTCTTGATTAAAGAGCAGGTTACTTGATTACATCCCTTCCTCTCTAATGGGATTGAAAGGTAAATTTTTCTACATCACTCTCCCCTCTCCTCCTCGATGCTTTACCGGCTTCTTGCCTAGTCTCCCTACCCAACCCGAGCTCCCGAGGCTATAAGTTTTAAGAGACATATTTTAGGAGTCAAGAGCTAGTAGGGGAGTGAAATTTTTTTTCTTCAGCCCTGTTGTCCGACTAGAATTTAGTAGCTTTCGGGTTGTGTGCTCGGTCTGAGAACCCTATAGACAGGGTAATCGATGAAGTTGCTGGCTCCGACGCTCAACTCGGTAATTTCTTCCCTTGCATTTATTTATTTTTCTATTTTTTTTTTGTCAGTTTTGTTTTTGTCCTTATCTTCTTTTCTCTTTTGGTGCAGATAATTTCGAAATGCAGGAAGCCTTTGCTAAAAACTGGCAGCCCGAAAAGCTCTTCGAAGGGTCCAATCGGATTTTTTTTGTGAGTTATACTCCTGATCTTCTTCTCTCTTCTTTTTTCATTTTTTTTTACTAACTCTTGTTGGACATGGTGTTCAAATGATAGTGTCAGCTTTTGAAGAAGTAGTTGCCGTGGCTACAAAGGAAGGTGGTCGAGCCCGGGCCACCCAAGAGCTTTATGAGAAACTACAAGGGGAATTGTCCCGGGTTCGATCATCCTACGAAGAAATGGTCACCGGCCTCCGCGCTTCTTTGGATACGGCCAATCAGCAATTATCAGCAACTCACTTAGATTTGTCAAAGGCCCGAGATGACGTTGAAGCCGGCCTTGCCCGAGAGGAAGCATTACAGGGGCATATCTATGTCTTAGATTCAAAGAGTCATTCTTTGACCGAGGAGATAGAGAACCAAATGTCCCGAGCAATTGCTGCTGAGACTGCCCTGGCTGGATCTCAAGGTACATGGCGAGCTGCCTTCCTTCAGTTTGCTGAATTCAAGACGGCGGTTGAGGATCGGGCTTATTCTTTTTTCCGAACCGGCTTTGACAAATGTCAAGAGAAATTTGAAGAGGCCGAACTTTTTCCGGAAGATAAGGAAGACTTTCTCGATTTTAAGCGAGCCATAACTTCCCTTCCCAGGGACTCTGAGGGGAAGGAAGACACAAAAAGAGGAGAGCAGCCGGGATCGAGTCAAATATTTATAGAATAGGATTGTAAACGTTTTTCCTTTCAGCTTTATTGTAATCCTGGCCTTCGGGTTTTTTTTTAATGAAATCTTTTTTCTTTTACCTATCTTCTTTTTCATAGATAGACTGAGAATATCTCGGCTTTGAAAAATACCCTGTTTTAAAGATAATCGGATTCTTCTTCACTTGTACACTGCTCTTTGAGGAATGTTAAATCTCAAAAAATTTCGAAGTGTTGAAAAACAACTGGGAATTTTAAGAAGTGATCGGGGACTCCTATTTTTGAGCCGAGATATGAGTCCTTGGTTTTAATAAATGTCCGGGGTACTGGGCCCTAAGCCAGGTTACGAGTCCCTAGACTTAATAAATAATCGTTATACAGAGCCCGGAGCCAGGGTACGGGTCCCTGGACTTAATATGTGATCGGGTTACGGATCCCCGAGCCAGGGTACGGGTCCCTGGACTTAATAAATGATTGAGGTGCGGAGTCCCGAGCCAGAGTACGGGTCTCTGGACTAAATAAGTGATCAAGGTTTGGAGCCCCGAGCCAGGGTACGGGTCCCTGGACTTTCTGGATAACCAGGGTACTAAGCCCTGGGCCAAGGTACGGATCCCTGGACTTATTGAATAGCCAGGGCCTCTTGCCTCCTGCGTTTAGATATAACATTTCACACGCTTTTTGAGAAGAAATGAACTTCATTATCACTTCAAGCAATAACTACATTTCAAGTATAATATTTTTCAAATGAAAGATATTCCACGGTCTTTTAAGAGAGCGTCCCTTAACATATTCATTGTAAAAGGCTCCCGAGCTAACTTTCTGAGTAATTTTAAAGGGTCATTACCATCGAGCTTCTAGCTTGCCCACATCTCCGGCTGGATTTACTTTCTTCATGACTAGATCTATTATTTGAAAATCCCAAATCCGGACTCGCTTATTGTATGATTTAATAACCCCGCCCCGATAAGCTTCCATCCGAACCATTGTCCGCTCTCTTCTCTCTTCCACAATATCTAGTTCCATTGCCCGGCTCTGATGATTATCGTCTGGGTAAGATTCTACCCTGGCGGAAGATTGCCCAATTTCCACAGGTAATACTGCTTCAGAACCATAAACCTAATTTAAAGGAGTTTCTTGAGTGGGAGCTCGTGTGTAGTCCTGTATGCCCAGAGAACACTAGGTATCTCCTCCACCCAGTCTTTTCCTTTTCCTTGCAGTCTAGATTTCAAGGCCTGCACAATAATTATGTTAATTACCTTTGTCTGCCCATTTTCTTTGGGGTAAGCAATTGAGGTGAAAAACTGAGTGATTTTCATTTCTTAACACCCTTCAGATGCTCGAACCACTAGAGAAGAGTCTTGGCTTTTGCTGGGCGACCAGAATCCAGCCGACATTGCATTCTGGGCCAACACTGTTCCCCTGAGATGCGCCCGGCAACATCCCTCATGTATTTCCCGGAGGAAATATTCTACCTCTTCCATAGCTAAGCATTTTAACAAAGGTCCCTTGTATGATCTCCTGTATAATATTTGATTCAAAAGAATGAACCTGGGAACCTTCTTTTTTATCTTCTAGGCTTGAGCTTGATCTCAGGTAATACATTATGGGCATTGAATTTGATCAGAGGTGTCATCCATGAATCCTCTTGCATCGGTAGTACTTTCTCCTTAGTAGAGAGAATCAGCCGAGTGATATGTAATACATCTCGAGTATTGACTTCTGATAAGGAGGCGGCCATTTTATCCAAGGTATCTGCCTCATCATTCTCATTTCGAGGGATCAACTCAATGCTCCAATCCACAAAAGATTCTGTCTGGATTTTAATGGATTTCAAGTACTTGATCATTTTGTCATCCTTGTTTTCATAAACTCCATTTATCTGCGGAGTAACCAATTGTGAATCAGAGTAAAGAATGACTCGGGAGGTGCTTATTTCTCGGGCCGCATGCATGCCAGCGAGAACAACCTCGTATTTTGCTTCGTTGTTAATGACCAGGGAGTCAATTCTCAATGCCAATTTGATTTTTTCTCCCAAGGGTGCTATTACCACTACTCCGATTCCACATCCGGCTAGACTTGTTGCTCCATATACAAATACTCTCCACACTTTTTCCTCATCTGGCTGAATCATTTCCGAAAGGAAATCTGACATCTTGTGCTTTGATGGCGACCCGGGGCTTGTATTCAATATCGTATTCTCCAAGCTCTACTGTCCATTTTACCATTCTTCAATAAACCTCCGGGTGAGTCATGATCCTCCCTAGAGGATAGTTGGTGAGCACGATGATCGTGATAGGATCGGTTATGAGGTGAAAGAGTGTTTAGAAGGGGGGTTGAATAAACACTTAACGAATTTCACAGCTTTTTGTAAAATCAAGTCAGCTTAGTGATAAACTGAAACTCGGGAATCTTGTCAGTCGATATCAGTCCGTTAACAAGTAAAGTGCAGAAATAAACTGAATGAAAGATAAAATATAAACTCAAGTAAAAACACGAAGATTTATGGATGATCGAAGATTTCAAACACTCATACGTTACTCCTTCTATCACAAGGATAGGATTTTTACTAAAAGAATTTCATCGATACAAACAATTGCAAAGAACCACTCCAGTCTTGGACTTAACACTGCCAAACTGAAACTCTTAGTTTACAACTTAGTTCACAGTATACAACTGGACTTGAAAATGATTAAGCACAACTGGTCTTTTAAGATCGAATACTACAATAATAACAGTTTGTGCTAGAAAGCTCGAAGTATAGCCTGAATGATATATGTATATACGATGAGTGTGAGATTTGAATCTTTGTATAATTTCAGCATAGTGATTGCAAGTAAGTCGGATATTTCGTGTCTTTTTAGTTGCTCTTCTCTGCTATTTATAGGCTTATCTTCCAACGGTAAAAATTAATATATTTGAATCTTTTTGATCTGTTGTTTGCCATGTCAACATTCCTCTGAGATTCATACACTGCAGCGTTTTCTGAAATGCGGCACTCCCACTAATAGTTGTATTCTGTTTTGTACTGTTTTCGGTTGAACTTCTTTATTCTTGACGTGTTCAATTGAAAGATCAGCTGATAAGCTTACAACTGTTTGTAGCAACTGATCAGTCAGTTGTCTGCAGGAAATTGATCAGTCAGTTGTCTGCGTAATCCTGTTCAGCTAGTTCAGTTGCCCTTGATTATCTTCGCATTAATCTTCAGTGAAGGCAACTGTAAATTCGCATCTTTTGATTAGTTACCGCCAGTCTTCTTGATCAGTTAGTTGGATCTAATAAATGTTCAGTTTGTCAAACCACCGAAATTTAGTTTCCAACAATTTCTTCTTTTTAGGTGTTTGACAAAACTTAGAATAAGTGAACTGATCAACTGAATACTTTGTAGATAAAATAATTTCTTTATTGACAACTCTTCTAATGTACAGATTCGTACAAAGAATGAAAGAATAAAGAATCTTGTAACTGATTAAAATAAATCAAAATCTGCCAAAATCTTCGACTGAGTAAATGTAGAGACTGTCTTCTAACTGATCTTTTATTTCTTAGCTCTTTTATGAACTGGTGTTTGATTAGTTGGTTGACTTGGTCTATTCTTAGGTTCATTCGGTTGAGATTCCTTCTGCTGAACTTCCTCTACCCCCTTTTTGTCAAACACTTCCACCTTTTTGGATAATGTTCAAACTTCTGAGCTGTTTTTTGAAACGACATTCATCAGAAGATCTTGCATTAAATCCATTCGCTTGCTGAGAGAAGTCTGCAAATAATCAAAGCGATTGTTGAACATCTCCTGAGTGTTGAAATGTGACTCAGCTGATGCTCTGTCTTTTCTGATTTTATATATATGAAAAAACATGTTCGTAACATCCGATGTGATCTTTGGTAGACTTTTAAATGTTTGTTCCTTCATAGTATCAATCTTCATTTTATGCGCTAATTGAGTTGATTTGATGCCCGAAATAGAAGTCATCATACTGACAAGGTTGTTTTGAATCGCCTGAATTTCTTCAAACATTGATTCAGTTTCTATATGAATACCAGGAGACATGGTTCCAGAGGTTTCTGGTGCCTCTTCCCTAGTTTTTTGATCAAAAATCACCAAAGCCCTGTCAGTTGTTTCATCTTCTGTTATTTCCGGAACTTCTTCTGTTATATATTCTTGAATTTGAGGAGGAGAAGAAGGATTTGGATCAGCAGCAATCCTTGAAGGCTATTTAGTTTGGGGATTAGCTAAGATAGAAGATGACTCGTTAAAAATCTTACCAGCTGATACAATACCTGACCTTTCAGCTGATTGACAAGCTTGAACTGCTTCTTCAGCTTGATTCGGAGCAGTCTCAGCAACTGGTTGTTCAGTCAAGCTTGGTTCAACAACAGGAACTTCCTGTTCAGTCACTACCTGTTCAGTCATAGGGATTAACTGAATTGGTTCTTCAGTTTCTGTAAAAACTGCCTGTTTAGTCGTGGCAGACTGCTAAACATGCTCTTCAATTTGAATCAAAATAGCCTCTTCGACTGGTTGTTTTGTGTCCTTTGGCTCTTCAGTTGTGACTATAGATAAAATATTCAGCTGAATATCAGAGGCGACTGATTGTATAACTTCGTCGATGTTCGCCAAAGATAAATCAGCTTCAGTGTAGAGCTGAGTTTCTGCAGTAGTAGATTGAAGAGCAAAAATGGTTGGTTACGCATCCTTGGACGAGGGTGCAGTTACTTATTCAGAAGATTCAGCAACTGGTTCTTGAATGGCTTTTGTGGTTGGACGGAAGGATCAGCTTCTTCTTCTGATGAACGATCATGAGAATCCGTTGAAATAATCAGTTCTTGGTCCAGTTCCTTCTGTTTAATTGCCATCTGCAAAGAGATAAGATCCGAGTCCAGCTGATCATACACTGCCTTGTCATTAAAAGCAGCTGGACTGCTAGGATCATAGTTTTTCCACAGCTGAACAATCATCTAACTTAGCTTCTTGGCACGGATTTTATCAAAGAAAATTTTCTTCCTTTGCAAAGCCTGACGAATTGTAGCAGCTTTGACCAACTTCAGAACAATATTCTCTAGTTTAATAAATTTCTTCAAGACTGACTTCTTCTGTAACTGCTTGGCAAACACGTCAGTTCTGAACCACACCCATTTATCATAAGCTTTCGGCTTATTATAAGAAAATTCATTGATCTCGGTCCAGATAAGAGCAATGTGAGTTTAAATCACATTTGTGGTTTGGGGCTCTTCTGTCAACGTGCCTTTTCCCTTGGTGTCAGTCAAAGCGTGAGGGATGTTCAGCCATGAAGATGTTGCATCAATGTTTTCTCTGATCACTACCCCTTTGGTCTGGCAAAAGGTAGAGAAGTTGGGCCAGTGATAGACATTAGTGGAGCTTGAACTCCAGGAAATTTCTTCTTATCACCAGATTTGGTGATATTATTTTCTTGTTGAGCAGCTGAAGGAGGTAACTGAACCTCAGTTGCAGTTTTGGTTGTAACCTCCCTTAGCGGTATAGCCTCGATTGCCTGTTCAGCTGCTGGTTGCCTCAACGTCTCAGTTGGAACAGTTACCAGTTAAGCTACTGGTTTGGTTTTTTGTGTCCTCGACTGCTTGGGAATCTTCGGGGATGAAGTATCCTCAGATTCAGTTTCGCTGACAATCAATTTGCGTTTGATTGTCTTTTTCTGTTGAGGTTTTTTAGCTCTCTGAGTCCTGCATCCCGATTTCTTTCTTTACTTTCAGAAATTATTCAGGGGTGATCTCCAGCTTCGTCTTTGGTGGTAGGACGTTCTTGTTAGAGTAGGTGCACGTCGAGCCAAGTGTTGGCCGAGTGTTCACAATGAAACTCTATGTATAAGCAATCTTTATTTTAATAATATTTGAAATTATTGTTTTGGCACATCTTTATCTATATACCCATGCTAGTTGCATAGATAAAGCCCTTGAATATACAAATAGTAGAAAGAATATGAGATGCTCATATGATGAGTATCATGAAACTCATATTTGGAATACTGTATATTCTAAACGGTTCCTAGTCGATTCAGCCGCCGCTAAGAAGGATATAGGCCGCTCGAGCTTGAGACTAGTATCTGCGATGTGAGTACCATGTTTCATTGGTAGGGGACATTGTGATGTCCGAGCATGCAGATAGGTGCTCCTGGTAGAGTGCACTGAACAACCCTCCATTAAAGGACTTTCCAAGTGGTTCTCACTTATCGAGTGGAAAAGTCCTAGTTTATGGTTGTACACCATTAGTCCTTATGACCCGGGACAACATTGAGACTCTATGTGCTAGAATTACACTTTGACTTGTTTACCGACTCTCATGGGGTCATCAGGTGGCAAGGTTGGGTGTTCTGTCGAAACATATAGGAGTCGATGCATTGTAGTCGGGGATTCACCGCTTACCTACGGGTATGGATATCCTATGTGTTTTTCATGTATATGTAGTTTGAAATCTCTGATCAGAGTATGGTGGTAATTATGAAAGGGGTTTCATAGATTACACCATCGATGCAACTACGACATGACACATAGTATCGATTCATTGACAACTCTCGATAAACCAATGGTTGTCGAATCGGTCGGGATATATGAGTTGAAGGGACCGTACTGTACGCTAACCATAAT